>NC_069500.1:154498958-154798958 GCF_027579735.1 Bombina bombina | reverse complement strand
TAATTTTGAATGCATATTATTAACATATTGCACAGAACTGGGATGTTTTTGGATTTCCATGAGTAAAACATATTATTCCTAGCACATTTCGAAAAATGTATAAATCTAACAATCTATAATGAATGCATATTTCCCTTTAAAAATATGATATCCTCTTTTTGTAAAGCGATAGTTTGTTATTTTTGAAAGCCAGAAAGACAATTTACCCCAGAAACTAGATAGCGTAGGACAGCTCCAAATGCAATGAAATAGATTAATTTGAGAAAGATTACATCTATGACAACAGTAACTCTGATTTTTATTCCACAAAGCACGTGCAAAGTTATATAAACTCTATTAACTAGCTTCAGCTGCGATTCTCTCCATGAAAGGAGAGGTGTAGCAAGCCAAGCTCTTCTGATACTCTGGCTAATCATAGAGGTGTCCACCACAGGAGTATCCATTAACCATTTTTGTACTAATATATTTAGATTAATTTCTCCCTCTCTTTGCATAAGTAAATTATACCAATGCAAAATGGCGTATTGTCCAGAGCGAAACAAAGATATCGCCATGTAGAGACCCTCCTAGTTTTTAGTGAAAGAAGCGTCTTTGATTTAGTCAAGATAATATCTTATTTGAAAATTACTAAAGAAATCTTTATTATCAACATTAAACATAAATTTAATTGTTTCAAATGTATAAATAATATTTCTATCAGGATCAACATATTGTGAGAGATATTGTAAACCTCTTGCTTTCCAGCTTCTAAATACCTTAAAACTTGAGGCTTCTGGAAAGCTGAAAATGATCTGTAATATACCCATTAACTATCAGAGCAAAGAGGGGCTTATAACGGTAGTAAACGTATAACGGTAGTAAATGGGCCATTAAATTCAAACTGTCCTAGGGACCCAAATTACCCCAATTAATTGAGTCAAAGGTCTTTTCTGCATCTATAGCTATTATTTTCCTTATCCCTCTCTTCCATATATGGATCGTGTTGGTATAGGCTGTAATGCAAGCATTTTAGCCGGAACGCACAACCTGCAATACAGCGCTATGGAAAATCCCACACTCAAACGTCATTTTTTTGAGTGGGGAATGGATGTTGTGTTACAGGCTAAAATGCTTGCGATAAAGCTATACCGCCGCAACTCGAAATATGCGTTACCGGCCATTCCAGTGCAATGGCCATTTTTTCAGTGGTAATAGTCGTACCGCACTGTAATGCAAAACTCGTCATCTAGGCATATGTTATCTAGCAGTTGTCATTTCTACATTAAGTAAAACAATATTTGCATCATAATACATGCTTCTCAGCAAAAGAAGGGCAAAGATAGCTGAATCTTAAATTTATTCTGTAAATTCCATGCTAATTGAAAAACACTTAATCTAGTTGAATACATTTCTAAATTTAACTGTAATGCTATTCTTTATCAAGACAAATCAAACCCTTTGGCTCCCAACATTACTATGATTTTCACAGAAAAATAATTACAATTCTTAACCTTGTAACATATTTCCAGGGAAAACTGTAGCTAGTGATTCATTGCTTATTATCTTGGCCTGGTCACTTTATCTTCTGAAGCTTGTACATTATTTCAATAATATATCAGCTGCAACAAAATGTCAACTAATCTGTGAGAGACGTACAGTATGTCTGTGACCTTTTTTTGTTGGCTTATGGAAATGCCACTTCACTTTTTTTGGCTAGACCAAATTTTTTCCTTTCCTAAGAGTGGTGCGCTAACTGTTGCTTGCGAGTTATAAGGGGTTTATCGTGTTTGCTTGAGCGCAATTAAATTTAACTTGTGATAGTGTGACTTCAGAGCTCTGGTTAACTGTTATGCTAGTCAAAAAAGCTGCACAAAACACATCAAAAATACATTTAAAAGTACAGTCACACTCATAATTACTGTCTAATAAAATGACTTTAAAAAAAAATTGCATAAAAAAGTTATAAGGGCTCAAAGATATGAGGTCTCATATAAGCTTCAAACATAGATATATATGTCTATATGTATATATATATATATATATATATATATATATATATATATATAAATATATTTGTGTCTGTGTACATATGTATTTATGTATTTATATGTGTATTTATGTCATGCTCATAGGAGCGGGTTCAAGAATTTGGAGCTTATCTGTCAAGGTGACAGACTTAGTCCCATCAGGAGCACTAAAAAGGGCCAGCGATATGGGCTTCTTTATGGTACTACACCTTTTAGGCATGGTTGAGACAACAGACCGACAATGCAGGTTTTATTGTACTGGAAACAGGATTAGGCAGCAGTAATGCCCACACCAGAGCTTTTGTTCTCTAGGGCCAGGAACAGCATTGCTTAATTTACAGCCAGGTACAGGAGTGCCCACTATAGAGCTGAGGACTGGAATGCCTTCTTAAGGGCCAAGGACAGGAGTGCCCACTCTAAGGCCAAGTCTGGAGTGCCCATCTGGGCCTAAGACAGGAGTGCCCACTCTTAGGCTGATACTGGAGTGCCTAATAGGGTCGATTACAGGAGTGCCCACTTTAGAGCTAGGAACTAGAGTGCCACTAGAGAGCTGAGAACTGGAATGCCCACTTGAGGGCAAAGGACAGGAGTGCCCACTCTAAGGTCGAGACTTGAGTGTCCTTCTGGGCCGAAGAAAGGAGTACCAACACAAAAGGCTAAGCCTGGACTGACTGTAAAGGTACTTGAAAGATGTCCTCTGCATGACTAGGTTACTGGAGCAGGGTACCAGTGCTTGGCAGACACCCTCAGCATGGTTTGGGTACAGGAGCAGGATAGCGGATCTTGGCAGATGCACTCTGCAGGGTGCCGATACTGGAACAGGAAACCAGTGCTTGACAGATGCCCTCTGCAGGGCTTGGGTACAGGAGCAGGATAGTGGAGCATGGCAGATGCCTTCTGCAGGGCATGAATACTGGATCAAAAGCAGAAGCCCCAGGTTCAATCCTGGTCACATCTGTGACAATTTACACATATACACACATAAATACATACGTACACACACATATATATATATATATATATATATATATACAAAATCAGAAACAGACCTTGCACTCGCTGGATTTTTTAACAAACTTTTTTACTTGGCAAAAATAGTGACATTTCGGGGACAGTGTATCCCCGAAACGTCACTATTTTTGCCAAGTAAAAAAGTTTGTTAAAAAATCCAGCGAGTGCAAGGTCTGTTTCTGATTTTGTATCTAATTTCACTAGCACCCTGGTTGTTGCATATAAGTGAGAGTGCACATCTTTGCTAAACGTATATATATATATATATATATATATATATATACATACATATATGTATACATGCATTGGCGCCCTTTGCAGTCAAGTAGCTGAAAACATGTAAAATCATATTTATACAATATTCATATTTAATAAAGTGTCATAGTGTATATTTACTGTAAATATTTCACATTCCCATATTCTTTACATAGGAGAATGTGTTTTAAGTATTTTAAATAGATATTCCTATATACTGTATATATCTGTATTTATCTATGCCTATATCTAAATATATACATAAAGGTATAGATATATATTTTACCAAAAAAACATCATATATATATATATAGAAATATGTATTTAAGAATAAATAGAACATATTCTACTATGCAAAGATCATTTGAAGGTGAAATATTCATATTTTATTTTGGGTTAGCATATTTGAGTAAACACGCTCAGGTTTGCATGCGAGTAAGGGTGTTTTTTTTTTTTTTTTTTGCCAGTTTTCACACTCCATTGAAGTCTATGGTGGAATACATTAACGCAGTCGCTATATTCAAAGTTTGACTTTTTGCAATCGATAGATTAGTACTTTTAACTAGTAATATGCGTGCTTCCCAATGTGTGCAAAAAGAGCGCATTAATGCACAAGTGAGAGCGCTAATTTGCACTCCACTCATAATCTAGCCCCATATGAGTTAAAGTATTATTAGTATTATAAAAAAAATTAGATAAAAAAACGAAAAAATAAAAACTTGTTTTTTACAGTAACATTCATATACTCGTGTAATAATTTTTAGACTTGTGCACGGCCGAAAAATTTGTTTCGATTCGTTTCGGATTAGTTTCGGATTCATTCGGATTCGAATAAATTCGGCTGGATTCGTTTCGGTTTCATTCGGAAATTCGGAATTTCATTATGTGTTACGTGGGATGTGCTGTGTATTAGACTACTATTATGTAATGTATATTAGGTGTAACCCATAGCAGAGTGATATAACCTAATATACTGTACAATACTAGTGTAATCCATGGCCATCCGAATGTAACGAATAAATCCGAACTAATTCGGATTTATTCTGTAGATTTGGTACTACCGTAATTCGAATCGATCCGAATCTCCGAATTTAACAAATTTGTCCGAATTTCGATTCGGAACGAATCGAAATGCACGTGTCTAATAATTTTGTTGCACAATTTGGGAACTGTATGGCGTGACTTTTAAGCACTTTATAATCAAAGTCAATTTTTATTCCAGTTTATTCATTCAAAAAAGTGCATGTAAAACTGAAGCAATAAATGCAGCAATGTAACTGCCTAGGTCAACCTGCCCTGATGGTCTCTGATACTGGACAAGAAAATAGATATAAACATTTCCCTAAATGTAACTCTGCTTGGCATAGCATTTCCAGTGAGGCTGCTAACATGCTGATGCCTCCCCACCAAAGGAAGGGGGATATAGTATTTATATTATTAATATTTGGAGGGGGTGTGGGACTGAAAATACTCTCTCAGGGAGCTCCTGTGGTCTCCTGTGCAGAAAAACGTAACCTAACAAGAACATTGCTTGAGCGCTACTAAATAATAAAGAACTGTAGCTTTAAAGCGTTTCCCACTTTTATCTGCACAAACAAATTAATTATAATTTTTTTTGTCTGATCTGTTTGTTTGTTCACTTATTCAATAAAGGTGATGCTTATTTTGGGTTAGATTACAAGATGAGCGCAAAATATTGCTTCTGCAAAAACGATATTGTGCTCAACTTACTAATACCAGCGCACGGAACTGTGCGCTGGTATTGCCAGTGAGGTGCAATGCGAATGTAACCTTGTGTTCGCAATGCATAGAAACATTGCACTCATGAGAGCACGCTTTCATAGGCTCCAATGGGAGGCTCGTTCTCATGCTGTCAGACACGAAGTTGCGCAGCAATGGGCAGCAGGCTGTAAATATGTATGGATATATAAATATATTTTTATGTGTTAATATATGTGTTTATACATATATTAGCATATAATACATATATATTTACTGGGAACACACAGTCCCCATAGACCACAATGTAAAGTCATTTTTCAGTGCTGTTTTTGTCTAACACCACACACCAACCAACTTTTAGCCCATATAACTGCTTGCTTGATTCAGATAGAGCATACAGTTTTAAACAATGTTCTAATTTACTTATGTTATCAAATTTGCTTCATTCTTTTGGCATCCTTTGTTAAAGGAGGAATATTACACTACTGGGCGCTAGCTGAACACATTGGGTGAGACAATGACAAGAGACATATATGTGCACCCACCAGTCAGCAGCTAGTTACCAGTAATGAACTGCTGCTCCGGAAATTACCTATGTATTCCTCTTAAACAAAGAATAGTAATGACATTTGATAAATTAATTAAAGGGACAGTAAAGTAAAAAATTAAACTTACATTTATTGGATAGGGCATGGAATTTTAATCAACTTTCCAATTTACTTCTATTATCAATTTTGCTCAGTTCTCTTAGTATCCTTTGTTAAAGAGTTAAGCCTAGGTTAGCTCAGGAGCATACGCGTGTCTTTAGTCATCTGACAGCAAAGCAGTGTTTGCAACATTGTTTATAGCAGTGTTATACATACAGTAGTTCCAAACACTGCTGCCATAGACTGCTATAGACATGTGCATGCTCCTTAGCTCCTATCAACCTTCCTAGGTTTATTCTTCAACAAAGAATATGAACTGAACAAAGCAAATTTAATAATAAAAGTAAATTGGAAAGTGGTTTAAAATGGCATGCTCTATTTGAATTAGGAATGCCTAACTGTGACTTTACTGTCCCTTTAAAATGAAATCTGTTTTTCAACAAAAGATACCAAGAGAGTGAAGTACACGTAAATCAAATACCAGCCAGCTAGGAGCAAGCTCAGGGAAGTAGCTAACTGGGAAATATTTGCTGCACATCCCCAGTAATTTATCTCTATCTATTTTTCATAACCTGTCTCCTATTTCTTTTCTTCCCTTTTCTGGTCATATTTTATCTCCCAAATTTTCATATCATTATATTTAATTTTTTATGTTTATGGTTATGGTACCTTGTTCAATCCACCAACAAAGCTGTTGGGTTTTTCCATTAACTGTCAGTAATCAATTGGTATTCAAATATTTTTTTTTATTTTTTTTTTTATTTAATGCCCCCTTTATTTTTACTGGATTTTTCTAGCTAACATTATAATTTTATGTAGCTCTTAATGTAGGCAAAACATGTGCAATAAACTTTAACTGGTAACCCACAAATAGAAGTCACAAAGCCTAATATTAACAAAAATGCAATTAACTAATTAAAGAAGAAATTGTATAGCAGGAGCAACAAAAAGCGCATCCTGTTGCCTATGAAACAAACACAATTAAAGTCACTTATACTTACAGATGACTGTAACATACATGCCAATTACATGAAGACTGAAGATAGAATTCTGCACATTGCTAATGGCAGGTTCTAAATAGGACTATACAACAGTTGAACTATATAGAATCGTATTTATGTAACATAATCATTGCCATAAATCTCCTTCCGTGTCTGCAAATTATCTTTTTAATTAACTTAACGTTGCAAAGAAGAAACAGTAGACACAATTATTAGCGCAGAGACAGTAAATGAGAGAATCATAAATGATACACAAGACCATCTGACCTCTTCCCTCTCTGTTTTTACATCATCCTCATTAATTTTGCCTGGGATTTTGTTTTTTATACCTAAACACATCTATAAATGTGCATATTGAATTATATGCACTTTAATTAGTAAGGTGAATTAGAGCTGTCTGTACAAAGACTTCACAATGCACAGGGACAATTTACAAGTATAAACTTAATGCGTTTTCGTGTCTTTGGATAATAAACATTATTAAGCAATAATAGGCAGACGCCTCTACTCCTTTTGTGTTTATATTGATATATATGCCTTATATTTACGGCACCTCCTATAGCTATGCAGAAAAATGTTGACAATAAATAAATGGTTGAACTAATATAATAAATATATAATTTTCTATTTTTAAATAATTATCGATTTGTGTGGCAGAAAATGCTTTGATGCTTTATGAACATCAACAAGAGATTTTCCTCATGTTTGTCTGCCACAATTATTTTTGCCTCAATTAAATCTATTCCAGCATTTTGTGTTTTTAATTAATCACCAAAAATATCTCCAGAGTTTTTTATTTATTTAAAAATAATCATATTACTACAATTAAGAATTGTAATAAATAAGCTCAGGATAAAGCATCTTTAAGTAATATAGATTATTATTTATTAAATTGCACCTACATGTACATTATCTTTATGTGCAAAATATTGATGAAGTATTTTAAAGATGTGAAAGTGTTTATTAAATTTTATTTTTCTACTATAAAACATAAAGGAATAGGTAAAGGTGTATATATAGTTAAACACAGAATCAAGATTAAGATATAGAAGGGATTTGAAATTAGTCCAATCAGAAAGGCTTGTGTTAGATTCAGAGAAGTTTACTTGTGCGGGTCCCAGGCTGCGCTAATATGAAGGTGACCTGGGGTGTGCTGTCTGCTGTCCAATGTTGGATGTGAAGAAGGGACTTAATGCCATAGATAGAGTGATGGCTGCGGAAAAGTGCACTAAGGGTACTACAGTGAGGAATCATTTTATAGTTAATAATTGCCTGGACATTGTGACCTGTGCTTTTTATGGTACCAATGTCAGAAATTACCTTATGGCAGAATAAATAACAAAATCTGCATAGGAAGTGTTAAAACACATTTGAAGACATCATTCTGCTTTTAGCTATACCATATGAAGATACCTGCATTCATGAATATGACCTCTCCTCCATGTTATGACCCTAGCTTGTGTATGGGATTTAATTTCTGATCCTCTTCTTTGCTGTCAATTCTGGACTGTGTATCTTGTTGCAGATCCTTGGAAGACTTATTTGAATTGCACATTTCCCAGCTTCTCCTGTTTTGATGCATGACTGTTGTTGATTTTCTGGTTCCTGACTTTGACAATAGTCCAGTACAGTTTTTGGGCTCTGACTCTTTGTTTTGGCTGTGCTTTCCGGGTAACCACTATGGTCTGTTCCAGACTGCCGCTTACAGCACATCTCCTGTGATGCTGGTTCCCTCTTGCAAACAAGATAACACTCTATTTACCTTACATCTTGTCAAGAGCTAGGTCAGGATGTGAGAGGTGTCCATGACTAGAAGAACAAAATGTACGATTTGATTTGGTTATCCCATCAGTCAAAAGCCTATAAAGTATTTGATCAACAATTAAACAGAGAAGAACTAAGAGTTCAATGGAAGATGGTTCTGAATACCTCCCATATGATATTTGTAGCCAAACATAAATGAAGTAAAGTATTCTCATTGGGATTAAAACTCATTAGGCAGTATGCATTGTCAGTAGCATAAGGCCAAGTCAGTATGGATTGTAGAGTCTACTTCCTGGTAAATACAGATGAGACTCTCCAGTTTAATAGTTCATCTGTATCATCTAAATGGTGTGAAGGAGCAAATGTGTTCAAAATATTAATGAACTCTGGCCCATATAAATTTCTTTCAAACTTTAAAAAAAATGTGTTTTCCTCAGAATGGGAAATTATTTTCAGGTGTGACATGGTATCTAATCAATCGTACATGCTAGAAATCTTGGAAAATGCCCAATTAGAAATGAAAATAGTTCACAGTAAGCTTCTGTTAAAGAGTATTAGAAATACATGTAAACCTAACCTCACATTATTATAAATCACTTGGGATAAATGTTTGACAAAAAATATGTGATGTGTGGAGTAGTCTGCCATGTGTTACTGAACTTGTTTGTTACTTGAGCTTGTTCAACATCTGATTCCAAAACCATGGCTGTCTCCCTTTACAGTTTTAACAACCACCACTCTTCTAAAGCAACTTTCCACAAGATTTTAGAGTATATCAGTAGGAATGTGTGCCCTTTCAACTAAAAGAGCATTTGTCTGGCTCTTATGTTGAACAAGGTCTGGCTCGCAGTTTGCTTTCCAATTCATCCCAAAGGTATGTAATAGGGATTAGGTCAAGGCTCTGTGCATGCCACATGCATATTCCTCCGCAGCAAATTCTTCACATTTAGAGGCTGAATTATCAAGCCGTCAACTATGCTGCATTGGACGGCACCAATACGCTCATCTAACATCGCGACCTGAATACGCTCTCCTTATTTATAAAAAAGGTTTCAAAAAGCTGCGCACCAAATACGGGGCGATGAGCATCGGACTGTTGTTAACCATCCCTCTGCTCCCGGAGCCCACCGCAACTCTAATAAAGTTATTAACCCCTATCCCTCCGCTCCCGGAGCCCACCGCAACTCTAGTAAAGTTATTAACCCCTATCACACAACTAAATAAATGTATTAACCCCTAAACCCCTGGCCTCCCACATCACTACCACTTACTAAACCTATTAAACCCTAAAACCGCCAACCCCCCACATCACCATAAACTAAATTAAGCTATTAACCACTAAACCTAACAACCCACTAACTTTACATTAAATATTAACTCATCCCTATCTTATAATAAATTTAAACTTACCTTTAGAATTAAAATAAACTATATTAAACTATTAATTAACCTACCCTAACTATTATCCTACAATTACATTAAACTATATTAAACTAATATTTAACCTACCCTAACTATTATACTAAAATTACATTAAACTAAAAATTAAATTATCTTTATTACATTTCTAAAAACCTAACCCTACTCAAGTTATTTAAATCTACTATTAAAAAATTCTAAGTTACAAAAAAATAACAACTAAGTTACACAAAATAAAAAAACACAAAGTTACACAAAATAAAAATAAATTATCAAATATTTAAACTAATTACACCTAATCTAATAGCCCTATTAAAATAAAAAAGCCCCCCAAAATAAAAATAAAAACCTAGCCTACACTAAACTACCAATTGCCCTTAAAAGGGCCTTTTGTGGGGCATTGCCCCAAAGAAATCATCTCTTTTACCTGTTAAAAAAATACAAATACCCCCCCAACAGTAAAAACCCACCACCCACACAACCAACCTCCCCAAATAAAAACCTATCTAAAAAAACCTAAGCTCCCCATTGCCTTGAAAAGGGCATTTGTATGGGCATTGCCCTTAAAAGGGAATTTAGCTATTTTACTGCCCAAAGTCCCTAACCTAAAATTAAAACCCACCCAATAAACCCTTAAAAAAAATAACGCTAACCCCCGAAGATCCACTTACAGTTTTCGAAGACCGGACAGCCATCCTCATCCAAGCAGAAGAAGTCCTCAGCGAAGCCAGCAGAAGTCATCATCCAAGCGTTCTCTTTTTTATGACATTTCTTGAAAAATGAAGTTTCCTTTAAATGACGTCATCCAAGATGACATCTCTTACATTCCGATTGGCTGATAGAATTCTATCAGCCAATCGGAATTAAAGGGGAAAAAAGCCTATTGGCTGTTGAGCTCTCATTCTATTGGTTGATTGGAATAGCCAATAGAATGCAAGCTCAATCCTATTGGCTGATTGGATCAGCCAATAGGATGAAATAGGATGAAAGCTCAATCCTATTGGCTGATTGCAACAGCCAACAGGATTCCCCCCCCCCTTAATTCTGATTGGCTGATAGAATTCTATCAGCCAATCGGAATGTAAGGGACGCCATCTTGGATGACATCATTTAAAGGGAAACTTCATTCTTCAAGATTCGTCATAAGAAGAGGATGCTCCGCACCAGATGTCTTGAAGATGGACCCACTCCGCGCCGGATGGATGAAGATAGAAGATGCCGTTTGAATGAAGACTTCTGCCCGCCTGAATGAAGACTTCAACCCGCTTGGATGAAGACCTCTGCCGGCTTCGAGGAGGACTTCTGCCGCTTGGATGAGGATGGATGTCCGGTTTTCGAAAACTGTAAGTGGATCTTCGGGGGTTAGTGTTAGGTTTTTTTAAGGGTTTATTGGGTGGGTTTTAATTTTAGGTTAGGGACTTTGGGCAGTAAAAGAGCTAAATATCCTTTAAGGGCAATGCCCATACAAATGCCCTTTTCAGGGCAATGGGGAGCTTAGGTTTTTTAGATAGGTTTTATTTGGGGGGGTTGGTTGTGTGGGTGGTGGGTTTTACTGTTGGGGGGTGTTTGTATTTTCTTTTACAGGTGAAAGAGAAGATTTCTTTGGGGCAATGCCCCGCAAAAGACCCTTTTAAGGGCCATTGGTAGTTTATCGTAGGCTAGGCTTTTTTTATTTTGGGGGGGCTTTTTTATTTTGATAGGGCTATTAGATTAGGTGTAATTAGTTTAAATATTTAATAATTTCTTTTTTTATTTTGTGTAAATTAGTGGGGGGGGTTTTGGTAACTTAGTTGTTATTTTTTTGTAACTTAGTAATTTTTAATTGTAGATTTAAATAATTTGAGTAGGGTTAGGTTTTTAAATATGTAATATAGTTAATTTAATTTTTAGTTTAATGTAATTTTAGTATAATAGTAAGGGTAGGTTAATTAATAGTTTAATATAGTTTATTTTAATTCTACAGGTAAGTTTAAATTTATTATGAGATAGGGATGAGGTAATTTTAATGTAAAGTTAGCGGTTGTTAGGTTTAGGGGTTAATAGCTTAATTTAGTTTATGGCGATGTGGGGGGCTGCCGGTTTAGGGGTTAATCGGTTTAGTTAGTGGTGGTGATGCGGGAGGCCAGGGGTCAATAATTTTATTACAGTTGCGGCGGGGTCCGGGAGCAGCGGGATAGGGGTTAATACATTTATTTAGTTGCGGTGGACTCTGGGAGTGTTGGAATAGGGTTTAATAACATTATGTAGGTGGCGGCGATGTCGGGACGGAAGATTAGGGGTGTTTTGACTTGGGGCTTATGTTAGGGTGTTAAGTGTAAACGTAACTTTTATTCTACCACAGAAATCAATGGGATATCTGGCAGCCTCAAACATGAGCTTTCGCTGCTTTCAGACTCCCATTGATTCCTATGGCATCCGCGGCCTCCAGGGTGGCGGATTGAAAACCAGGTAAGCTGGGCTGGAATAGTGGTGAGCGTACCTGTTAGAATTTTTATAACTTGCAGAAGTTGTCAGATAGTGCCGAATTTGTATTCGGAACATCTGTAATGACGTAAGCATTGATCTGTGTCAGATTGAGACCGGCGGATCGTATGTTACGTCACAAATTTCAACTTTTGCCAGTCTGTAGGCTTTGATAAATGGGTCGAATCAAGCTCACCAAAATTCCACGGTGGAATTCCAGCGTATTTGCGGTTGATGGCTTGATAAATATCCCTCCATGTCTTAATGGACCTCGCTTTGTGTGAAAGTGCACAGGCATCCAGGGACAAAAAAGGGCCTTTCCCAAATTGTTGTCACAAAGTTGGAAATGCCCAATTGTCTAAAATTTCTTTGCATCCTGTAGCATTATGATGACATTTCACTGGAACTATGTGGCCTTGCCCAGACCCTAATTAACTGCTCAGACCATTATAAGTTTACTTTTAAACTTTCTAGGAGGCGCAATAAATACCAGTAGGTATTGTTCTTCTGACATCCTCTGCATGTTTACTGTGCTCCAGAGTCGAGTGGTGGCATGCTTTCTACCACTTCAGTCAATGCTTAGCATTGATCATGTTGATGTCAGGCTTGTGTACAGCTGCTCGGCCATGGGAAACCATTTCATAAAGCTTTTGGTGCATAGTTTTTGTGCTGATGTTGCTTCCAGAGGCAGTTTGGAAGGTAGGGAATTTTTAAATGCTACGCACTTCAGCACTCAACAGCCCCGCTCTGTGAGTTTGTGTGGTCTACCATGGTTGGGCTGTAGTTGCTCTGAAACCATTTCACTTAAAAATATTAGCAATTACACGTGACTGGGGAAAATCTAATAGGCCAGAAATTTTACAAACGGACTTGTGGTAGAGGTGGCATCCTATGACATTGACACATTTAAAGTGACTGAGCTCTTTAGTACAATATTATAGTACCTATGTATGTCTATGGAGATTTTATAGCTATGTGCTAGATTGTATGCACCTGAAAGCAATAAGTGTGATTATAATACCTGAAGTAATAAATAGGGGTGTGTGTAAGTTGGTACTGACCCTTGGCCTGATCACAGATTTTCCTTTGCCTGCTTGCTTTATGCAGCAATCCTGCCTGATTCTCTTTTCTGTGCTACACAGCAAGTGTTAACCCGGACACAGCAAGTGATAAACCAGACAGCTCTGCTATATACTTGCTTGTGTACTGCTGGTATCCTGTTCCTGCACGCCTTGTTGCAGCATACTTAAGTATCCTGATTGCCAAATGTCTACATTTCCTGCCTGCATCTTGTATCCTGTCTAAAGAACTGCAAGTGACACCTCCGTATAACAGCTCCCAACACCTGAACCCGCTCTCACAAGGACAGAATGTTATACATTTGCAAGAGAACTAGCTGGCACTGTTTCCTGCCATGTAGTGCTCTAGACACATATACCCTACTCACAGAGGTATCTCTTCAACATAGAATACTATGTGAATAAAGCAAATTTGAGAAGTTTTTTGTTTTTTTTTAAATTGTATGCTCTGCCTAATTCACAAAAGAAGCATTAATGTTTTCATGTCCCTTTTAAGCTAATTTCTGGTTCTGGTATTTCCACATCTGTATAACACATTTGAATTTGATAACTTGTTTTCTCTGGAAAATATAAATGCGGCTTCCTTGACCACCCTCTCATTGGGCATCTTTCAAACCTTGGCAGTCAATAGGTTAATGAAGGAGTGAAGAGTTTTCTTATTGTCCGTTATAGATTTGTTACATTTTATGTAAATTCAAATCACAATAGAACAAATATCTGTATTTCCTATAGGAAATCAATATTCGTTCTGACACATTTTGACATCAGTTACTTTTTAGAGCAGTCAGGTTAAATTGATTGTTAATGAGTATATTGAATGCTTTCGTATAAAAACAGCAGTGACTACAATATCTACCAAAATAATACTAATTAATACATTGTGAGCTAGACTACAAGTGAGGCGCAAACCGTTTTGCGCTAGCGCAAACATGATTTTGATATCCATTTTTCTTCCTCTGATATTACAAGTCGGGAGAAATTGCGATTCACTTCAATCCTTACAAATTTAAAAAGTTTCACAAAACACAACAAAAATACATTACAAATTACACTTACACTCATAAACTACACTATTAACTCCTAAACCACCATCACCCCACATTGCAAAGACTAAATGATACTATTGACCCCTAAACCTCCATCCCCCCACAATGCAAAGTGTCTAAATAGCCTATTAACCCCTAAACCGCCATCCCAACAACATCGCAAACTACCGAAATAAAATATTTACCCCTAAACCGCCATTGCCCCACAACGCAAAGTAATAAACTACCATCTAAACCCCGTAACCTAACACCCCCTAACTTAACCCAAATTAAAGTACTCATAAATGAACTAAAAAAATCTTACCATTAAAATTAAAATAAATCTAATCTTACCCAAAAAAAACTACCATTACTAAATAAAAAAAAAATACATTACAAAAAATAAAAAATACTACCATTTACAAAAAAATACTACCATTACAAAAAATAGAAAAATACCATTACAATTATCAAAAAGATTTTTTTAAAAATATCCTATTCTAATACCCCTGCAAGGGCATTCAGCTATTTTGCTTCACCCAAAAAAAGCCTAATCTAATAAAAAAAACAACATAATTTATGGAAGAACTTACCTGATAAATTCATTTATTTCATGTAATTGGCAAGAGTCCATGAGCTAGTGACATATGGGATATACAATCCTACCAGGAGGGGCCACTTTTCCCAAACCTCTAAATGCCTATAAAAAAAGCCTCACCACACCCACAATTCAGTTTAACGAATAGCCAAGTAGTGGGGTAATAGAAAAAGGAGTAGAAAGCATCAGAAAAGGAACTGGAAATATAATTGTGCTTTATGCAAAAAATCATAACCACCAAAAACAGGGTGGGTCTCATGGACTCTTGACAATATGAAAGAAATTAATTTATCAGGTAAGTTCTTAAATAAATTATGTTTTCTTTCATTTAATTGGCAAGAGTCCATGAGCTAGTGACGTATGGGATATTAATACCCAAGATGTGGTACTCCACAGAAGAGTCACTAGAGAGGGAGGGATAAAATAAAAACAGCCATTTTCCACTGAACAAATTAAATCCACATCCAAAAAATAAGTTTTACTCATAATTAAAAAGAAAAAACTTGGGAGGGGCGGAGCCAACTGCCAATTCAACAAGACGTGCCGTTGTAGAGCTCCTGAAGCTAGATCATTAAACTATCACTTTATGGCGTCCTAAGAACCCGATAGAAGACTTGATGTTGCCAACCCTGCTCCTTCATGAACGAGCACAAGTAAAGCAGACCGGGCAGGATTCGCCTAGCATCTTATCAGAGGCAGTAAGTTACGACTTGACGCAACCACACACAGATGACCTGTTACACTTCGCTGCTGTTACATCAGGATCTACAAGAGTAGCTCCGACCACTACCGGGCAACATCCCCAGCTTTCTCTATCTCCCTACCTGCGATCTCGAGTGGCCCTAAGACCTAATGTTCCCAAGACTCTAGGAAATGCAGGCGGTTACTGTGGGCAACTAGTGGAGAATTTACACACTCCATTTAAGGTACTTACTGCATGGGGGAGAGGAGACCGGGCAGTGGTCCTGTCTTTTGTCCAGGAACGGAGTGTTTCACAAAGCTCCTCTTTACAGATGTACTGTTCCACCATCGGGGTTCATCTAGAGGCCTACCGGGAACCCCAAAGTGATAGAATTGGAGTGGGTTAGAAAGGATCTTTGCACAGCCTCAAAGACTTTCTCTTCGGCTCCCAGGGACTTAAGTTTATATGCTTGATGGAGACTGTCCTAAAAAATTTAGACACTTGGTCCAAGAGGTTGAAATCAGACTAAACATTACCTTACTTGATTTTGTGTCAACTACACTCCTCAGCTTAATAGTGTTTTTTCCTACCTTTAGTAAACTTACAGTGACGGAAAATATCTCAAATCCATTATACTATTGGTAGGAGCTAATATAGCCTTATTTCTGTTGTTGCCTATCTCCATAGATAATATGCTCTGTATTCACATAAGAGGCCAGTAGTATGATAACTGTATGTTTGATGTTTTAATTGGTACTCTCCGTTTATATATGTTTCGCAGCACATGTTTTTTTTTTTTTTTTTTTTAGGCTCTGAGTAGCTGATTTATCCGCTTGTGCTATTCCCATTTCCAGTATTGTAGGGGTACTCTCTCTATTCTCTACGCAGTTGTGGAAGTACTTACTCCTCACCAGACTTGATACTATTCAGAAGAGGTATTGGCTAAAAGAAACATCTCCACAGGATAGTACAGGTGGACACTTTATCCCAAGACCCTAAAGCTGATACTGATCGCTAATTAGTTATGCTAAGTTTGGGGTCTACCCTAGTCAGGACCTGCTACTATCCTCCACACGTAGTTATCTGATCTTTAATCATAATGGAGACTTAAGTCTTCTGATATAGAGAATAATTGTTGCAGGATCACAGTGTTTATTTCTGTTTGTTAAGTACTGTTTTATTTTTTTTTCCTCTTTACTGTTTGGCATATTTTGATTGTTCCGTCAGCTATATCTCCTTATATTTCATATCATAGGCAACCAGATTTACTTTATTGCTTGCTTAGGTTTCATTGCCTATAGTAACATACATTAGGTTACAGATTTATCCACTGCATTAATACCAACAGTCTAGGGAGTCCTATATATATTAGGGGTATGGAAAGGTTAGATATGCAAGCTTCCTCATATAAGTATGTCTCTACAATATTGTCCAGAGTGTGAACATATCTAGATAGGGTTAATGTGCTGCCTTAAATGCATATATAAATATTACCACTCTCTTAACCCTTCTGGGTAACTAGCATGTTCTACGCTTAACGAACACCTTCCCTTAAGATGCCCTACATATTGAGCCTTATGGCAAGTAATTCTCTATCATAGGCTATATTATACCTCGAGTCTCACTATTGTCATAGATCTATTCATGGGAGCATTCCTATATGTTGCTTCCGTACTAAGGAGATGTAACCTGTTGCTATAGCAATTTACAGTTTCATTTACACATATTGCAGACAAGCAGGGACAGCTTGATATTTACATATTTATGTTCAAGACATCTTTTCATGTGGCGACCAAAAACACTTGAAGAAAGTTAGTATAATGGGTATTGGTTACTTAGGCCTAGATTTGGAGTTCGGCGGTAAAAGGGCTGTTAACGCTCCGCGGGCTTTTTTCTGGCCGCACCATAAATTTAACTCTGGTATCAAGAGTTTAATCAAATGCTGCGTTAGGCTCCAAAAAAGGAGCGTAGAGCATTTTTACCGCAAATGCAACTCTCGATACCAGAGTTGCTTACGGACGCGGCCGGCCTCAAAAACGTGCTCGTGCACGATTCTCCCATAGGAAACAATGTGGCTGTTTGAGCTGAAAAAAAACCTAACACCTGCAAAAAAGCAGCGTTCAGCTCCTAACGCAGCCCCATTGTTTCCTATGGGGAAACACTTCCTACGTCTGCACCTAACACCCTAACATGTACCCCGAGTCTAAACACCCCTAACCTTACACTTATTAACCCCTAATCTGCCGCCCCCGCTATCGCTGACCCCTGCATATTTTTTTAACCCCTAATCTGCCGCTCCGTAAACCGCCGCAACCTACGTTATCCCTATGTACCCCTAATCTGCTGCCCTAACATCGCCGACCCCTATATTATATTTATTAACCCCTAATCTGCCCCCCTCAACGTCGCCGACACCTGCCTACACTTATTAACCCCTAATCTGCCGAGCGGACCTGAGCGCTACTATAATAAAGTTATTAACCCCTAATCCGCCTCACTAACCCTATCATAAATAGTATTAACCCCTAATCTGCCCTCCCTAACATCGCCGACACCTACCTTAAATTATTAACCCCTAATCTTCCGATCGGAGCTCACCGCTATTCTAATAAATGGATTAACCCCTAAAGCTAAGTCTAACCCTAACACTAACACCCCCCTAAGTTAAATATAATTTTTATCTAACGAAATAAATTAACTCTTATTAAATAAATGATTCCTATTTAAAGCTAAATACTTACCTGTAAAATAAACCCTAATATAGCTACAATATAAATTATAATTATATTATAGCTATTTTAGGATTAATATTTATTTTACAGGTAACTTTGTAATTATTTTAACCAGGTACAATAGCTATTAAATAGTTAAGAACTATTTAATAGTTACCTAGTTAAAATAATAACAAATTTACCTGTAAAATAAATCCTAACCTAAGATATAATTAAACCTAACACTACCCTATCAATAAAATAATTAAATAAACTACCTACAATTACCTACAATTAACCTAACACTACACTATCAATAAATTAATTAAACACAATTCCTACAAATAAATACAATTAAATAAACTAGCTAAAGTACAAAAAATAAAAAAGAACTAAGTTACAGAAAATAAAAAAATATTTACAAACATAAGAAAAATATTACAACAATTTTAAACTAATTACACCTACTCTAAGCCCCCTAATAAAATAACAAAGCCCCCCAAAATAAAAAATTCCCTACCCTATTCTAAATTAAAAAAGTTACAAGCTCTTTTACCTTACCAGCCCTGAACAGGGCCCTTTGCGGGGCATGCCCCAAGAAGTTCAGCTCTTTTGCCTGTAAAAAAAAACATACAATACCCCCCCCCAACATTACAACCCACCACCCACATACCCCTAATCTAACCCAAACCCCCCTTAAATAAACCTAACACTAATCCCCTGAAGATCTTCCTACCTTGTCTTCACCATCCAGGTATCACCGATCCGTCCTGGCTCCAAGATCTTCATCCAACCCAAGCGGGGGTTGGCGATCCATAATCCGGTGCTGAAGAGGTCCAGAAGAGGCTCCAAAGTCTTCCTCCTATCCGGCAAGAAGAGGACATCCGGACCGGCAAACATCTTCTCCAAGCGGCATCTTCGATCTTCTTCCATCCGGAGCGAAGCGGCAGGATCCTGAAGACCTCCAGCGCGGAACATCCATCCGGACCGACGACTGAACGACGAATGACTGTTCCTTTAAGGGACGTCATCCAAGATGGCGTCCCTCGAATTCCGATTGGCTGATAGGATTCTATCAGCCAATCGGAATTAAGGTAGGAATTTTCTGATTGGCTGATGGAATCAGCCAATCAGAATCAAGTTCAATCCGATTGGCTGATCCAATCAGCCAATCAGATTGAGCTCGCATTCTATTGGCTGTTCCGATCAGCCAATAGAATGCGAGCTCAATCTGATTGGCTGATTGGATCGGCCAATCGGATTGAACTAGATTCTGATTGGCTGATTCCATCAGCCAATCAGAAAATTCCTACCTTAATTCCGATTGGCTGATAGAATCCTATCAGCCAATCGGAATTCGAGGGACGCCATCTTGGATGACGTCCCTTAAAGGAACAGTCATTCGTCGTTCAGTCGTCGGTCCGGATGGATGTTCCGCGCTGGAGGTCTTCAGGATCCTGCCGCTTCGCTCCGGATGGAAGAAGATCGAAGATGCCGCTTGGAGAAGATGTTTGCCGGTCCGGATGTCCTCTTCTTGCCGGATAGGAGGAAGACTTTGGAGCCTCTTCTGGACCTCTTCAGCACCGGATTATGGATCGCCAACCCCCGCTTGGGTTGGATGAAGATCTTGGAGCCAGGACGGATCGGTGATACCTGGATGGTGAAGACAAGGTAGGAAGATCTTCAGGGGATTAGTGTTAGGTTTATTTAAGGGGGGTTTGGGTTAGATTAGGGGTATGTGGGTGGTGGGTTGTAATGTTGGGGGGGGGTATTGTATGTTTTTTTTTACAGGCAAAAGAGCTGAACTTCTTGGGGCATGCCCCGCAAAGGGCCCTGTTCAGGGCTGGTAAGGTAAAAGAGCTTGTAACTTTTTTAATTTAGAATAGGGTAGGGAATTTTTTATTTTGGGGGGCTTTGTTATTTTATTAGGGGGCTTAGAGTAGGTGTAATTAGTTTAAAATTGTTGTAATATTTTTCTTATGTTTGTAAATATTTTTTTATTTTCTGTAACTTAGTTCTTTTTTATTTTTTGTACTTTAGCTAGTTTATTTAATTGTATTTATTTGTAGGAATTGTGTTTAATTAATTTATTGATAGTGTAGTGTTAGGTTAATTGTAGGTAATTGTAGGTAGTTTATTTAATTATTTTATTGATAGGGTAGTGTTAGGTTTAATTATATCTTAGGTTAGGATTTATTTTACAGGTAAATTTGTTATTATTTTAACTAGGTAACTATTAAATAGTTCTTAACTATTTAATAGCTATTGTACCTGGTTAAAATAATTACAAAGTTGCCTGTAAAATAAATATTAATCCTAAAATAGCTATAATATAATTATAATTTATATTGTAGCTATATTAGGATTTATTTTACAGGTAAGTATTTAGCTTTAAATAGGAATCATTTATTTAATAAGAGTTAATTTATTTCGTTAGATGTAAATTATATTTAACTTAGGGGGGTGTTAGTGTTAGGGTTAGACTTAGCTTTAGGGGTTAATCCATTTATTAGAATAGCGGTGAGCTCCGATCGGAAGATTAGGGGTTAATAATTGAAGTTAGGTGTCGGCGATTTTAGGGAGGGCAGATTAGGGGTTAATACTATTTATGATAGGGTTAGTGAGGCGGATTAGGGGTTAATAACTTTATTATAGTAGCGCTCAGGTCCGCTCGGCAGATTAGGAGTTAATAAGTGTAGGCAGGTGTCGGCGACGTTGTGGGGGGCAGATTAGGGGTTAATAAATATAATATAGGGGTCGGCGGTGTTAGGGGCAGCAGATTAGGGGTACATAGGGATAACGTAGGTGGCGGCGCTTTGCGGTCGGAAGATTAGGGGTTAATTATTTTAAGTAGCTGGCGGCGATGTTGTGGGGGGCAGGTTAGGGGTTAATAAATGTAATACAGGGGTCGGCGAGGTTAGGGGCAGCAGATTAGGGGTACATAAATATAACGTAGGTGGCGGTCGGCAGATTAGGGGTTAAAAATTTTAATCGAGTGTCGGCGATGTGGGGGGGCCTCGGTTTAGGGGTACATAGGTAGTTTATGGGTGTTAGTGTACTTTAGGGTACAGTAGTTAAGAGCTTTATGAACCGGCGTTAGCCAGAAAGCTTTTAACTCCTGCTATTTTCAGGCGGCTGGAATCTTGTCGTTAGAGCTCTAACGCTCACTTCAGAAACGACTCTAAATACCAGCATTAGAAAGATCCCATTGAAAAGATAGGCTACGCAAATGGCGTAGGGGGATCTGCGGTATGGAAAAGTCGCGGCTGAAAAGTGAGCGTTAGACCCTTTAATCACTGACTCCAAATACCAGCGGGCGGCCAAAACCAGCGTTAGGAGCCTCTAACGCTGGTTTTGACGGCTACCGCCGAACTCCAAATCTAGGCCTTAGTGTTTTACCGCATTCTGCCAATGCCAGTTAGCTACTATACTCCCCCAAGCCCTTCATCTCCATCGCCTATAACAGGTTAATCCTATCATAAAGATCATGATGTCTCAATTAGACTGTGCCATTCTCTTTTCAGTCATGTGGCTGTAGCATTTTGTTGTCTTAGCTCTCATAATATTATATATTCCCATCATATGGGCCTGTCCCTCCCCCCCCCCCCCATATGTTTTTTTTTCTTTTTCTTTTTCTAGTATAAATTGCGGGTCATGGTCCATAAGAGTCCGTCATATTTACATTTAAACTCACCTGAAGGCTCTAATATGGTTGGCTCCGCCCTCCTCTTTTCCTCCCCCTCCCCCTCCCACCTCCCTCATAACTCGAGTGGCTCTTGCCCACTGCTACTCCCTTTTTTCTCCACTCCCTATGACCCATCTGAGGTCTCTACAAAAGCTGACTCTCCACTACACGATGGTTTCAATAAAAAATTATAATTTATTTTTATCTATCTACAGTTGTGGAGACCATGTTTCACTTCATAAAATATAAAATGAAGCTACATCCTAAAACGATGTTACTTTTCATCTCTCCCATACTTCACTTACATTTTATTGCTGTCTGTGCCGGTATTTGGACCTGTATTATTGTTTATTGCTGTTTGTTAACATTATATCTCAATAAAAAAAAATATTTAAAAAATAATTAAATTTAAAAAAAAAAGAAAAAGAAAAAACTTAAAACATAAGCAGAAGAATCAAACTGAAACAACTGCCTAAAAACTTTTCTACCAAAAACTGCTTCTGAAGAAGCAAACACATCAAAATGGTAGAAATTAGTAAATGTATGCAAAGAAGACCAAGTTGCTGCTTTGCAAATCTGATCAACTGAAGCTTCATTCTTAAAAGATCATGAAGTGGATACTGATCTAGTAAAATGAGCTATGATTCTCTGAGGCGGAGCCTGACCCGACTCCAAATAAGCCTGATGAATCAAAAGCTTTAACCAAGATGCCAAGGAAATGGCAAAAGCTTTCTGACCTTTCCTAGAACCAGAAAAGACAACAAATAGACTGGAAGTCTTCCTAAAATCTTTAGTAGCTTCAACATAATATTTGAAAGCACTAACAACATCCAAAGAATGTAAGGATCTCTCCAAAGAATTCTTAGGATTAGGACACAAAGAGGGAATAACAATTTCCCAATTAATGTTACCTGATAAGTTTCTTGCTTAGATGAGAAGCCATCAGATCTATTTCTGGAAGACCCCACATCTGAACAATCTGAAAAAAACACATCTGGATGGACCACTCCCAAAGATGTAATGTCTGACGGCTGAGATAATCCACTTAACAATTGACTATACCTGGGATATGAACCCCAGAAAATAGACAAGAGCTGGATTCCGCCCAAGAAAGTATCCAAGATACTTCTTTCATAGCTAGGGGACTGTGAGTCCAACCCTTATTATTGACATATGCCACAGTTGTGATATTGTCTGTCTGAAAACAAATAAATTATTCTCAAACAGAGGCCAAACTTGAAGAGCCTTGAAAATAGCATGGAGTTCTGAAAAATTAATTGGTAACCTCGAATATTGAGGTTACCAAACTCCTTGTGCTGTCAGAGATCCCCAAACAGCTCCCTAACCTGAAAGACTTACATCTGTTGTGATTACAGTCCAGGTTGGACAAACAAAAGAGGCCACTTGAACTAAAGGATGGTGGTCTAACCACCAAGACAGAGAGAGTCGAACGTTGGGATTTAAGGATATTGACTGTGATATCCTTGTATAATCCCTCCACCATTAATCCAGTATACAAAGCTGAAGAGGTCTTATATGAAAACAAGCAAAGGGAATGATAGAGACTGAAGGTTTTGACAAGCTGAAACCAATTTCATTCGTCTCTTGCCTGTTAGAGACAGAGTCATGGGCATTGAATCTATCTGGTGACCCTTGTGCGAGGAATCAAGGAACTTTCCGGTAATTTGATCCTCCAACCATGTCTTTGAAGAAACAATACTGGTTGATTCATGTGAGATTCGGCAGAATGTAAAGACTGAGATAGTACCAAGATATCATCCAAATAAGGAACACCGCAATACCCTGTTCTCTGAATACAGAGAGTAGGACACCAAGAACCTTTGAGAAAAAACTTGGAGCTGTCGCTAGGCCAAATGGAAGAGCGACAAATTGGTAATGCTTGTCTAGAGAAGAGAATCTCAGAAACTTATAGTGGTCTGGATGAATCGGAATATGAAGATATGCATCCTGTAAGCCTATCGTGGACATATAATGACCTTGCTGAACAAAAGGCAGAATAGTCCTTATAGTTACCATTTGAAAGATGGCACTCTTACAAAAGTTTTGGAAAGAATTTCAATCTGCCCCCCACCAGCTGAGCTGAAATGAGGGCCGCACTTTTATGCAGACTTGGGGGCTAGCTTTGGTTTCTTAAAGGACTTGGATCTATTCCAACTTGAAGAAGGTTTCCAATTGGAACCAGATTCTTTGGGGGAAGGATTGGCTTTCTGTTCCTTATTCTGTCGAAAAGAATGAAAACGATTAGAAGGTTTTAGATTTACCCTTAGGATAATATCCTGAGGCAAAAAAAATCCCTTCCCCCCAGTGATAGTTGAGATAATTGAATCCAACTGAGAACCAAATAAATTATTACCTTGGAAAGAAAGAGATAGTAATCTAGACTTAGATATCATGTCAGCATTCCAATATTTAAGCCACAAAGCTCTTCTAGCTAAAATAGCTAAAGACATAGATTTAACATCAATTTTGCTGATATCAAAAATAGCATCACAGATAAAATGATTAGCATGTTGAAGCAAGCAAACAATGCTAGACAAATCAAAATCTGTTTCCTGCTGCGCTAAGCTTTTCCAACCAAAAAGTTGATGCAATTGCAACATCAGCCATGGATATAGCAGGCCTAAGAATATAGCCAGAAAATAAATAAGCTTTCCTTAGATAAGATTCAAGTTTCCTATTTAACCCCTTAATGACCACAACACTTTTCCATTTTCTGTTCGTTTGGGACCAAGGCTATTTTTACATTTTTGCTGTGTTTGTGTTTAGCTGTAATTTTCCTCTTACTCATTTACTGTACCCACACATATTATATACTGTTTTTATCACCATTAAATGGACTTTCAAAAGATACTATTATTTTCATCATATCATATAATTTACTATAAAAAAAATTATAAAATATGAGGAAAAAATTGAAAGAAACACTTTCTCTAACTTTGACCCCCAAAATCTGTTACACATTTACAACCACCAAAAAACACCCATGCTAAATAGTTTCTAAATTTTGTCCTGAGTTTGGAAATACCTAATGTTTACATGTTCTTTGCTTTTTTGTAAGTTATAGGGCCATAAATACAAGTAGCACTTTGCTATTTCCAAGCCACTTTTTTTCAAAATTAGCGCTAGTTACATTGGAACACTAATATCTTTCAGGAATCCCTGAATATCCATTGACATGTATATATTTTTTTTAGATGACAAGTATTGATCTAGGCCCATTTTGGTATATTTCATGCCACCATTTCACCGCCAAATGCGATCAAATACAAAAATTCACTTTTTCACAAATTTTTTCAAAAACTTTCGGTCTCTCATTGAAATTATTTACAAACAGCTTGGGAAATTATGGCATAAATGGTCGTAAATTCTTCTCTGGGATCCCCTTTGTTCAGAAATAGTAGACATATAAGGCTTTGGCGTTGCTTTTTGGTAATTAGAAGGCCGCTAAATGCCGCTGCACATCACACGTGTATTATGGCTAGCAGTGACAGGGTTAATTAGGTAGCTTGTAGGGAGCTTGCAGGATTAATTTTAGCTTTAGTGTAGAGATCAGCCTCCCACCTGAAACATCAGACCCACTGATCCTTCCCAAACAGCTCTCTTCCCTCCCCCACCCCACAATTGTCCCCGCCATCTTAAGTACTGGCTGAAAGTCTGCCAGTACTAAAATAAAAGGTGTATTTGGGCTTTTTGTGGGGGGTTTTTTAGCATATTTACATATGCTGCTGTGTAGGATCCCCCATTAGCCCCAAACCTCACTGATCCCCCACCAAACAGCTCTCTAACCCTCCCCCTCTACCTTAATGGGAGCCATCTTGGGTACTGGCAGCTGTCTGCCAGTACCCAGTTTAAAAAAAATTATGCTTTTTTTATTTTGTTTGCCCTTTTCTGCAGTGTAGCCTCCCCCCCAAAGACCAACCCCCCACCCCTTCCAGATCCCTTAGATTGTTTTTTAATAGTAAATTCCCCCGTTTTTTTCCACCTATTAACATTAAAATTTTCTTTAGTGTAGCGGTTCCCACCCGCTCCCGCCCCATGCACGTGACCACCCGCTGCCGTCCCTGTGCTCCCCCGTCGGTTCCGCCCCGGATCCCGCCCCCCCCTCCACATCACACGGCCCATAAATGGCCGCCCACCTGCCTCCCATGTCGGCTCCCACCCACCAACGATACTGGCCATCAATGTCCGGTGCAGAGAGGGCCACAGAGTGTCTCTCTCTGCATCGGATGGCCATGCAGGGTTATTACAGGATGCCTCGATATCGAGGTATCACTGCAATAACTGGAAAGGGGCTGGAAGCGATCAGCGTGCAGGGTACATCCTCGGTCGTATTTTTTTGGAGGACATACCCTGAACGTCCTCGGTCGTTAAGGGGTTAAAGGAACGTTAAAAGAAGTATACTATCTCATAGGAATAGTAGTATGTTTGGCAAGAGAAGAAATAGCCCCATCAACTTTGGTTTTTTTTTATTTTATTTTTTTCTCTAGCTGCTGGCAAAGGATATAACTTCTTAAACCTAAAAGAAGGAATAGTACTAAGCCTATTCCATTCCTTAAAAATCATATAAAAAAAATAGCATCAGGAACTGGAAAAACCTCTGGAGTAACCACAGGAGGTTTGTAAACAGTATTTAAATGTTTACTAATTTTAGTAACAAGAGGACTAGAATCCTCAATATCCAAAGTAACCAACACTTCTTTACAAATATACTCCATCTTAAAGATAAAAGCAGATTTGTCAGTGTCGATATCTGAGGAAGGATCTTCTGAACCAGATAGATCCTCATCAGAGGAGGACAATTCGATATGTTGTCAGTCATTTGAAATTTCATCAACTTTATGAGAAGTTTTAAAAGACCTTTTATGTTTATTAGAAGGCGGAATAGCAGACGAAACCTTCTGAATCGCATCAGCAATAAAAATCTTTTATATTCACAGGGATATCATGTACATCAGATGTTGAAAGAACAACAGGCATTGTACTAGTACTGAAGGATACATTCTCTGCATGCAAAAGCTTATCATGACAACTATTACATACCACAGCTGGAGATATAATCTCCACAAACTTACAATAGATACACTTAACTTTGGTAGAACTGTTATCAGGCAGCAGGATTCCAACAGTGGTTTCTGAGACAGAATCAGATTGAGACATCTTGCAAATGTAAGAGAAAAAACAACAACATATAAAGCAAAATTATCAATTTCCTTATATGGCAGTTTCAGGAATGGGAAAAAAAATGCAAACAGCATAGCCCTCTGAGCATAAAAAAGAGCAAGAGGCATATAGGAAGTGGGGTTTAAATAAATTAATTATTTGGCGCCAAGTATGACGCACAACGCAAAATTATTTTTTTGGCGCTAATAACATCTGGAAATTACGCAACTCCCGTCATGGCAGACGCAACCTTGTAGAAGGCAACCTGGCGTCAACTAAGACGCCGGAAAAAATGAATTTGCGTCACCGAACGTACCTTCGCACAAAAAAAATTCTCACGCCAAGAATGATGCAATAAATATCAGTATTTTGCATCCTCGCGAGCCTAATTTTGCCTGCGAAAAATAATGAAAAAGCAGTCAAATTTTAAGAAAAGACTATACCCCAGGTAATAAAAAATAACTTCCTAAATATGTTTACCAATTTGAAACTGATAGTCTGCAAAAGGAAATATACATACACCTGACTCATGGCAAATATAAGTACAATACATATATTTAAAACTTTATAATAATAGATAAAGTGCCAAACCATAGCTGAGAGTGTCTTCAGTAATGAAAACATACTTACCGAAAGACACCCATCCACATATAGCAGATAGCCAAACCAGTACTGAAACAGTATCAGTAGAGGTAATGGAATATAAGAGTATATTGTTGATCTGAAAAGGGAGGTAGGAGATTAATCTCTAAGACTGATAACAGAGAACCTTTGAAAAGACTTTGCGTGAGGAAAACCATAGAATGAATAGGTGATACTCCCTTCACATCCCTCTGACAAACGCTGTACTCTGAGAGGAATCGGGCTTCAAATGCTGAGAAGCGCATATCAACGAAGAAAATCAAGCACAAACTACTAAACCACCTCCATAGGAGGCAACGTTTGGAAAAACTGAATTGTGGGTGTGGTGAGGGGTGTATTTATAGGCATTTAGAGGTTTGGGAAACTCCTGCCCCTTCTGGTAGGATTGTATATCCCATACATCACTAACTCATGGACTCTTGAAAATTACATGAAAGAAATCCCTTTAATATAGTGGTACCCTTGCATTCCTTTTGGCTGATTTGAATAGGCTAGGGCCTTATGGTAGGGTGTTAGTTATTTTTTCTCCATTAACTTCTATAGGGAAGGAGTAAATGCGAGTAGGGTGTTAGGTTTTTTTCCCAACTTCTTTTTCTATATTAGTTTCTATGGGGGAACACATGCACGCAAAATCTCCACTAGCGCGTAACGGTTTTTTCAACTTGTAATACCAGTAAAACCAGAGAAGCGCAAAAACCCTTACGCTAGCAATGTTTTCGCTAGCGAAAAAATTAGATATACCATGTAGGGTTGCCACCCAACCCTTAAAATACAGAACACTTATAAGTTACACATGCTGCAGGGTGTGCAGAGAGGAATATGAATAGTGCTGTCCAGAAACACAATACATGTTCCTCCCTGCACTCCCTGCAGCATGTGTAACTCATAAGTGTCCAGGAAAACATGGCTGAGGTGGCAACCCTAATACTATGGCACTTGTAATCTGCCCCTGTGCGTGAGGTTTATACTATACAGAATGGCCTTTATGTTTTGTAACCCATTTGACATACTTATTAAAATGGTACCATTTTAGTAGGAGGAAGTGATAGGGCTGTGCTCAAGTGATAGCTTAACAATGGCGTATGATCTGCTGGGTCAATGAAACATGCATGCCTGATGTGCCTGGTGTTTTGTTATGCTTTATTTAGTGTAATATGTGTTATGCTATTGTAACCAATGACAATACTAATTATATTTCCATTGGTAGATTGAGACAATAAATGACTAATCATTTTAAAACATACTTTGCAATCTTCACAAATTTGTAGCAGAGTGCAACATTAATTGGACATTGTAATGTTCTAATTTGAGAGAGTGCACTTTTTACCTCAGTGTCCTCTGTCCCTTGACAGTAGTTAAACAAGCAGATAAATTTCCACAACATATTGTTGAACATGTCAGGTGATTGGCGGCTGTGTACACTTGCTTCCCCTGACCTACAACAAAAACAGTCTTCATGAAATTTGTGTAATTGGTGCTTTTTCTTTGTTTGGTGAGGAGAAAAAAATGACCAGTAATTGCTGTTATATGAAGCTTCTTTCAGTAGAAAATTCAGCAATGCTTAGTAGTGTTCTTATATAGCATCCCTCAACCAAGATGGTACATGGTAATGTATCATGAACAGTTTTTGTGATGTCTCTATTTGATGAAAAATACAATAGAAAAACAGTAATGGCTAACCTATTGGAAAGTTTTGACCAGATGGCACATGCGTTTTTAAGATTTAGAATACTGAGCATGATTATCCCTCTGTAGTTGGGCTCTAATTTGTTCAACATGATTCTAAGCTGACATTTGCTCTACAACTATTATTGCACTTTTTTTACTATACAGTTCCCTGAGTGTCACGCTCCGCGGAGCGGGTTCAGGGGTAAATATAAATATATATATATATATACAGATATATATAGAAATGAATATATAAAAATACAAAGAACATTTTCTTCTAAATGAAGAACATTGGAATGTAAAATATTTACAGTTCAAACACAGTTAAACACATTATTAAATATTAACCCCTTGAGCCTATAGGACAAGCTACTACTTCACATGGTACTTAGCCTAGAGTACCCTGCTGACATAGTAGTTACGTCCTACCTTCTGCCTCATGCTACGCTCCCGGCTGTTGGCTCTGACAGCTAAGACTGCAGCCAGAGGCAGAAGGCATTTCTCTTCATATGATAAGAGAGCACTGAGAGTTCTCCCATAACCGTTAGTAGATTGTCAGATTGTTACATACAGGCGGCAAAACGGTGGCATTAAATATACCTAAATTGGCCTAGATCAATATCTTGGGTTGAAATTCCAGGTCTTTAACCCCTTAACGACTGAGGACGTGCAGGGTACGTCCTCAGAAAAAAGGCAGTTAATGCCTGAGAACGTACCCTGCACGTCCTCAGTGTGGAAAGCAGCTGGAAGCGATCCTGCTCGCTTCCAGCTGCTTTCCGGTTATTGCAGTGATGCCTCGATATGGAGGCATCCTGCAATAACCTTTTTAAGTCATCCGGTGCAGAGAGAGCCACTCTGTGGCCCTCTCTGCACCGGAGATCGGTGGCTACCTGCGTTGGTGGGTGGGAGCCGGACCGGGAGGCGGGTGGCGGCCATCGATGGCCATGTGGATCTGAAGGGGGGCGGGATCGTGGGCGGGGGTGGCTGGGGGCGCGCACGTGTGCGCGCGCGTGCACGGGAGGGTGGGGGCGGGCGCGTGCACGGGGAGGGAGCGGGTGGGAACCGCTACACTGCAGAAAATGGGGAAATAAAAAATATAATAAACAATAAAATCTAAACAATCAGCAAGGTGGTGGGGGTTTGTTTGTGGGGGGTGGGGGGTTGGGGGAAGCTACACTACAGAAAAAAACAAAAAAAAACCCAAAAAAAGCACTTTTTATTGTAAACTGGGTACTGGCAGACAGCTGCCAGTACCCAAGATGGCCCCCAATAAGGCAGAGGGGAGGGTTAGAGAGCGGTTTTGGGGGGGATCAGGGAGGTTGGGGGCTAAGGGGGGATCCTACACAGTAGCATATGTAAATATGCTAAAAAAAATTTCATTTTTTTTTAAAAACCCTTTTATTTTAGTACTGGCAGACTTTCTGCCAGTACTTAAGATGGCGGGGACAATTGTGGGGTGGGGGAGGGAAGGGAGCTGTTTGGGAGGGATCAGGGGGTGGGATGTGTCAGATGGGAGGCTGATCTCTACACTAAAGCTAAAATTAACCCTGCAAGCTCACTACAAACTCCCTAATTAACCCTTTCACTGCTAGCCATAATACACGTGTGAGGCGCAACAGGATTTAGTGGCCTTCTAATTACCAGAAAGCAACGCCAAAGTCATATATGTCTGCTATTTCTGAACAAAGGGGATCCCAGACAAGCATTTACAACCATTTGTGCCATAATTGCACAAGCTGTTTGTAAATGATTTCAGTGAGAAACCTAAAATTGTGAAAAATTTTACGTTTTTTTTAATTTGATCGCATTTGGCGGTGAAATGGTGGCATGAAATATACCAAAATGTGCCTAGATCAATACTTGGGGTTGTCTACTACACTACACTAAAGCTAAAATTAACCCTACAAGCTCCCTAAAAGCTCCCTAATTAACCCCTTAACTGCTGGGCATGATACACTTGTGGTGCGCAGTGGCATTTAGCGGCCTTCTAATTACCAAAAAGCAACGCCAAAGCCATATATGTGTGCTATTTCTGAACAAAGGGGATCCCAGAGAAGAATTTACAACCATTTATGCCATAATTGCACAAGCTGTTTGTAAATGATTTCAGTGAGAAACCTAAAGTTTGTGAAAAAATTTGTGAAAAAGTGAACAATTTTTTGTATTTGATCGCATTTGGCAGTGAAATGGTGGTATGAAATATACCAAAATTGGCCTAGATCAATACTTTGGGATGTCTACTAAAAAAAAATATATACATGTCAATAGATATTCAGGGATTCCTGAAAGATATCAGTGTTCTAATGTAACTAGCGCTAATTTTGGAAAAAAATGGTTTGGAAATAGCAAAGTGCTACTTGTATTTATGGCCCTATAACTTGCAAAAAAAGCAAAGAACATGTAAACATTGGGTATTTCTAAACTCAGGACAAAATTTAGAAACTATTTAGCATGGGTGTTTTTTGGTGGTTTTAGATATGTAACAGATTTTGGGGGTCAAAGTTAGAAAAAGTGTGTTTTTTTCCATTTTTTCCTCATATTTTATATTTTTTTTATAGTAAATTATAAGATATGATGAAAATAATGGTATCTTTAGAAAGTCCATTTAATGGCGAGAAAAACGGTATATAATATGTGTGGGTACAGTAAATGAGTAAGAAGAAAATTACAGCTAAACACAAAGACCGCAAAAATGTAAAAATAGCCTTGGTCCCAAACGGACAGAAAATGGAAAAGTGCTCTGGTCACTAAGGGGTTAAAGGGACACTGAACCCAAATTTTTTCTTTTGTGATTCAGATAGAGCATGTAATGTTAAGCAACTTTCTAATTTACTCCTATTATCATTTTTTCTTCGTTCTCTTGCTATCTTTATTTGAAAAAGAAGGCATCTAAGCTATGGAGCCAGACAATTTTTTATTTAGAACGCTGGACAGCACTCGTTTAATGGTGGTTGAATTTATCCACCAATCAGCAAGAACAACCCAGGTTGTTCACCAAAAATGGGCCGCCATCTAAACTTACATTCTTGCTTTTCAAATAAAGATACCAAGAGAATGAAGAAAATTTGATAATAGGAGTAAATTAGAAAGTTGCCTAAAATTGCCTGCACTATCTGTATCACGAAAGAAAAATTCGGGTTCAGTGTCCCTTTAATGAGTTAAAATTGCTAAAAATTATTTTTCAACTTTTAAGGTATTTGAGTGGATAGGATATATCCATATATATATTAACACACACACACATATATATATATATATATATATATATATATATATATATATATATATATATATATGGACATAAATACATACACGCACATACATACACACACACATATATATATATATATATATATATATATATATATATATATATACACACACAGAGACATATATATACACTGTGTGTGTATGTGTGTGTGATATATATATACATACATACATAATAGCCCTTTCCAGTCAACACCTTGTTACATACAATATACCTTTTAACCTTTTATATTTATATGAATCATTTTTATAAGATAATGTATATATGAGTGTAACAGTTTATTTTAATGTACTTATGTTGTGCTTGGTGCAACTTTTTTTTTTACCCCTTACACTTTTTACGCTAGATCTTCAACTGTGCAAACTGGGCATGCACAAATTTAGTTTGAGCTTGAGCAAACATTTACTTTAAACTTGTAATATGTGCTAGTTAGCATGCCACTTGTAATCTACCCCATAATATCCCGAGTGCAATGTTAACACTTATTTTAAATTGGAAACTATTCTTTTTCTAAAGAAAGGTCTCATAGGTGAGCAGATTTTTTTATGTAACATCTGCACTCTCCCTTTTTATATTTATAGTTAAAAGAACAGTAAAGTTAGAATAAAACTTTCATGATTCAGACGGAGCACGCAATTATACACAAGCAAAGAAATTCCTAAATTACTTCTATTATCAAATATGCTATGTTCTTTTACCCTTTGTTTAAGAGGAATACCTAGATAGACTCAAGAGCAGAAATGCACTGCTTGAATCTACCTAGTTATTGATGGCTGCACATATTTGCCTCTGGTCATTGGCACATCAGATGTGTTAAGCTGGCTACCAGTAGTGCATTGCTACTCGTGAGCGTACTCTTCAACCAAGGATAACAAGAGAACAAAGCTATTGTGAAAATAGAAGTAGCGTTTTTTTGCTTGCTTCTTTGTTTTTTTTAACTAATTGCTGAATCATGAAAGTTTAAAACTTTGACTTTACTGTCCTTTTAATGGTTAAAGTAAATTTCACATTGACCAGGGATAAACTAAAGGGGTCACATGACCCCTTATTTAAAAAAGATGAGATTTGCCTCTATACAGTTAGGTGTCAAACAGTTATATGTACAGGTGACCCTCGTTTTACAACGGTTCAATTTACACTGTTTCAGAATAACAACCTTTTTTTCCCAGTCATGTGACTGCTATTGAAAAGCATTGAGAAGCAGTGCATTTATTAAAATAGCCAGTAGGTGGAGGTGCCCGCTTGTGTTGCAGCAAAGCCAAGCAAGCTGAAATTAATCAGTTTAACCAGAGCTGAGCTATCAAGCAGATTTCAAAGGAACAAGATCTTCCTGTTTATAAATCAGTCCAGATTGGAATGCATAGAAAGAACTCTTTGCAGAAAAATCTGTGTTGCGTGATTATTTTATTAGGTTTATAATGCTGTTTAGCATTTAAAGCCTTCATTTCAAATCTTTAAAAATAATGTATTAGGTGTTACTTATGACAATTTTGAGAGGAGCCTGGAACCTAACTCCCTCACTTCCCGTTGACTTACATAATAACCTGGGTTTCAATTTACAACGGTTTCGATTTACAACCATTCCTTCTGGAACCTAACCCCGGCGTAAACTGAGGGCTACCTGTATTTAATTTTGGATAAAAGAGATTCATAGTTTATCAGGTTCCCCATATTTACTATTCTAAGCAGACAATAAAATGATCCTCAATGAAAAAAATTCATTTTAAATGAGGTATCAAAGGCAACCCCAGGTATTTCATAGCCAGTGAAAAGTAGAAATCACAATTAATTAAATTCCTATATATTCATTTTAGAAAGATACAATAAAAAGGTGATGATTTGTTGTCTATTTATCAACTAAAAATAAATGTGTCAGACTGCAGGTTTTTATTGTATGCTATCTATGAACTTATGTTTTTTGCTCATTTGTGCACAAAATATTTATCTTTGTGTATTCATCTCTATATCAAAATAAGTGACATATTTAGTTGGTGTTTTCTTGTTTTTATTCTATGTATGTATATATGTATGTATGTATGTATCTATGTATCTATGCATGTATGTATCTATGTATCTATGTATGTATGTATCTATGCATCTATGTATGTATGTATCTATGTATCTATCTCTCTATCTAATTGAAACAAATAAAATGACCTATTGCAAACATAATTATGTAGCAAAAAATTGGATACCAGATTACAAAAATGACTGGCTTGACACTTAATCTTTACAAATAGGTTTTTTAATTTAATCTCTTCACAGACTAAATATCACAAATTAACCTTTCAATGGATTGTGACATTAGACACTGTGTTTAAACCTTTCTTTCATTGGAACATGAGTAGTTTAGTTTTATTTTTCTTTCTATAGTTGTGGAAATGAAAGCCAGCTGCAGTTACATATCATGATTTTGATGTGTAGATAAATGATGAATACCAAATAAATTCTATTTTAATCAATATTTATTCCCCCTCTTTCTTTTTGCACTGCTATACCATATAGAAATACAAGCAATAAACATTTCTAGTCTCAATGTTCCCGCATTCTCTAATATTTTGTTTATGGCTTCCTTTACCACTCTCCATAGACTTTAGATAAGACTTTTTCAAAAAGACTGATGAAACAGATACAGATTGCTCTAAGGCTTCGAAATGCGTAACAGAGTTATACACACATTATTGTCACACGTTGCTGACAACATATTCGTATATGCAATTTCCTTTTATTACTATATTTTAATAAACCACTTTCAGAGATATACTTGATGTTGCTGCTGTTAGCTGGAAATTAGTCTGTTGGGATACTCTGATCTCCAGCTTGCCAATATAAAACGGGTTTGGTGTTAATCCTCATGTGAGTAGAACATTTTTTGGTATCTCATTTGGGCATTTTATTACATGGTAAAGTTATGTGGTGCCCCACTTGTGTTTTGCAGTGAGATTACAATATTGTACGTGACCATTGGTCCAGGACAAGAGAGGTGACTGACAAATGTAGACTCCAGAACTCTCCTTTTTGGTCTGGAGAGACTGTTTTGTTGGCGATTTTGGTACTTTTTTTAGGTCATAGAGTCTTTCTTTGTACGTTTTATATTTTAGACCATATACCATTTTAGTAGCCCTCTTTTCGACAGCTTCTAGTTTATTTGTATCTTTCTGAAGATATGGTCTCCAGAATTGTACACAGTATTTTGCAGATGTTATAAATGGTCTCTCACTCTCAGAATGATTTAAAACATTTTTATCCAATGCAACAATATTGAAAGCTTAAAATATGGTGATACATTTGTATTGCTAATTTTCTCATCTTTTAAAAATGAGGCTATTTTATTTTAATGATTAGACTGATACATATATATATATATATATAGAGAGAGAGAGAGAGAGAGAGAGAGAGAGAGAAAGAGAGAGAGAGAGAGAGAGAGAGAGAGATCATACATAAATGATAGATAGATTAGATTATATATATATATATATATATATATATATATATATATATATATATATATATATATATATATATATATATATATATATATATATATATATGTGTGTGTGGAGAGATTGAGAGGAAAAAAAAAACACAGCCACATTGATGCTGTGAAAAAGGGATGCAAAGCACATGTGATGCTACCCTTTCAAATATCCCTTCCACTCCCCACTATGAGGTTTAGTTCTACTCTTGCCTCTTGGTTGCATAGCTTTTCTAGAGCTGTATTAAAATTTTTAGCATTGGTGGTGGTTTTGTAAGGCAAAATGAGATATTTCAAATGACAAAACAAAGGTAAAGGAGCTAATTGTAAACAATTTAATATACACCAGCTGGTAGTATATTAAAGTCACACTAAACACTGCACATGCGCTTTTGTTGTATTTTGTGATCAACAATTGTCAAAAATGGACATTGCCCATGACATTCAACTCTTTTCACAGCAGGATTTCTTCTTGTGAAAGAGCAACACACACAGATATGGGTTTGCACAGGTCTTTGCAATTTCACCAGAAAAAAATCCAGCTCCAAAAGACTAGAGCCAAATGTTGAAGGCAGCATCTATTTTTGGCATTCATTGTTCACAGAATACGAACAGGGGCGGAACTACAGGGGGGTGCAGAGGTGGCAACTGCGACCGGGCCCCAGAGGGTGGGGGCCCAGCTTTAATAAAAAAATGTTGACCTGCCACTGCCTGCACTGATATCATGTGAGTGTGATGTGATGCTTCACTAGTGTCTCTGCCTCTGACTACAGGGGTTAGTGTTTCTGTTTTACCCATTAATGTTTATGTCTGTGTGTGTATGTATATATGTGACTGTGTGTGTATTTATGTTTTTGGAAACAGCAAATTACAGACCTTGTTGCTACAGCATGGGGGGTGCGGGGGCAAACAGTGTCACTATACAGTACCACTATATACAGTATGTGGGGGCTGGACCATGTCACAGACTACTGTGCTCACTTTATAAAGTACTGGGGTGGGTAGGGTCAGGCCAGCCATCTCACCGGCAGATTACAGACTGTGTCACTAACTCACTGTATACAGTACTGGTGGGTTAAACAGTGTCACTATGTACAGTATTATGGGGTCAGGGTACCTCCTTTTGGAGACATAACCTAATTCACATTTTTTTTTCTGTGTTAAATGTTAAAAAAAAAAAGATATGTATCAAATTCACATTTTTTTTTGGGGGGCGCCCTTCTTAGATTCTTGCACCTGGGCCCTGTGGTTTCTAGTTACATCTCTGAATACAACTAGTGCACGTCTATTAAACACCTCTAAATTTTGAGTAAAAATTGTGATTCGTTCCACACTACCTAAAGATGCCACAAAGCAGAATATGTAACGTAGATTTACAAAATGCTTATCCCAGCTATTTGACATGAGAATGGGAGAAGCACTACTCCTATACAAAAGCAAAAGGTGTTTAATATCCTTTTAAGACAAATCCAGGTATTTGTTTACTAATCATACTAGCACTGCCTATATAATATGTCACCCCTGAACTTATAAAAAACTAATTAAAAAGATCAGTTCAGTGCTCAGGAGATGCGTTTATGGAATCGGTGGGTGATAACTTGATCAAGAGGAAGGAAATAGGAGGTAGTTTTAGACAAAACTTACTTTGCAGCATTAATGGAGAATTAATTCTCAAATCCCTCTATTTCTAACAGCCATTGTATTGTCATTAGAGAATTATTAAATACAAACAAACAGGATTTATTAAGATTTATCTATGAGTTAAAAATATTGCACTAACAATTATGTATGATATTAAACCTCTTTACTAGCAGTTGTTGTAGATTTGTTTATATCTTTCTCTGTAGAAGATTTTACAATCCCTGGATTTTATTGTGTGCATCCATCATTCTTCTATACAAAACTTTTCTTTCTCTAAAATCAGATTATTACATACTGAAGAACATTTCTTTTATGTGGAGTTTGTTGCCATTTAGTATCAAGGGACACATCTTTTATGCGTGGGATATTTTTCTTCACCTGGAAAATACACACAGCCATCATTACCAAAATTCAAGCATTGTACAAGGAGAAGAAATAGGAAGGGTCAGGTCTCATAAGATTAGCAAGTACTAACTTTTCTCCCCTGAATAGAAAAACAATATTTTTCCCACCACGGTTATATGTATAGCATTTTAAAAAGAAAATCTCAGATCACTCTTAATGTGATTTAATATATATATATATATATACACACACAAACAGTAAATATTATATATATAAGTATATATATATATATATATATATATGTATAGCTTCGTAGTAAAGCTGCTTTCATTCTCCGCTGGGAGAAGGCTCAATGATAGAGCCGAAACGTCGACTATGACTTTTCATGCATTGAGTTCAAAATAAAGTATTTGTTTATTCAAACCCTGAGAGTGCCCTCCTTTACTACGAAGCTGTGTGCCTGATTATTGAGGATTGCACCCAGGTCACTATTTGTGTAGAGGTTGGAGTGCTGGGCCACCGGCTATTTGACATAGCTTTATATATATATATATATATATATATATATATATATATAGATATATATATAGTATATGTGTGTATATGTATGTATGTATATATATATATATATATATATATATATAAATATATATATACACTGTATGTATGTGTGTCTGTATATATACAGGGAGTGCAGAATTGTTAGGCAAGTTGTATTTTTGAGGATTAATTTTATTATTGAACAACAACCATGTTCTCAATGAACCCAAAAAACTCATTAATATCAAAGCTGAATAGTTTTGGAAGTAGTTTTTAGTTTGTTTTTAGTTATAGCTATTTTAGGGGGATATCTGTGTGTGCAGGCGACTATTACTGTGCATAATTATTAGGCAACTTAACAAAAAACAAATATATACCCTTTTCAATTATTTATTTTTACCAGTGAAACCAATATAACATCTTAACATTCACAAATATACATTTCTGACATTCAAAAACAAAACAAAAACAAATCAGTGACCAATATAGCCACCTTTCTTTGCAAGGACACTCAAAAGCCTGCCATCCATGGATTCTGTCAGTGTTTTGATCTGTTCACCATCAACATTGCGTGCAGCAGCAACCACAGCCTCCCAGACACTGTTCAGAGAGGTGTACTGTTTTCCCTCCTTGTAAATCTTACATTTGATGATGGACCACAGGTTCTCAATGGGGTTCAGATCAGGTGAACAAGGAGGCCATATCATTAGATTTTCTTCTTTTATACCCTTTCTTGCCAGCCACGCTGTGGAGTACTTGGACGCGTGTGATGGAGCATTGTCCTGCATGAAAATCATGTTTTTCTTGAAGGATGCAGACTTCTTCCTGTACCACTGCTTGAAGAAGGTGTCTTCCAGAAACTGGCAGTAGGACTGGGAGTTGAGCTTGACTCCACCCTCAACCCGAAAAGGCCCCACAAGCTCATCTTTAATGATACCAGCCCAAACCAGTACTCCACCTCCACCTTGCTGGCGTCTGAGTCAGACTGGAGCTCTCTGCCCTTTACCAATCCAGCCACGGGCCCATCCATCTGGTCCATCAAGACTCACTCTCATTTCATCAGTCCATAAAACCTTAGAAAATTTAGTCTTGAGATATTTCTTGGCCCAGTCTTGACGTTTCAGCTTGTGTGTCTTGTTCAGTGGTGGTCGTCTTTCAGCCTTTCTTACCTTGGCCATGTCTCTGAGTATTGCACACCTTGTGCTTTTGGGCACTCCAGTGATGTTGCAGCTCTGAAATATGGCCAAACTGGTGGCAAGTGGCATCTTGGCAGCTGCATGCTTGACTTTTCTCAGTTCATGGGCAGTTATTTTGCGCCTTGATTTTTCCACACGCTTCTTGCGACCCTGTTGACTATTTTGAATGAAACGCTTGATTGTTCGATGATCACGCTTCAGAAGCTTTGCAATTTTAAGAGTGCTGCATCCCTCTGCAAGATATCTCACTATTTTTGACTTTTCTGAGCCTGTCAAGTCCTTCTTTTGACCCATTTTGCCAAAGGAAAGGAAGTTGCCTAATAATTATGCACACCTGATATAGGGTATTGATGTCATTAGACCACACCCCTTCTCATTACAGAGATGCACATCACCTAATATGCTTAATTGGTAGTAGGCTTTCGAGCCTATACAGCTTGGAGTAAGACAACATGCATAAAGAGGATGATGTGGTCAAAATACTAATTTGCCTAATAATTCTGCACTCCCTGTATATATATATATATATATAATTCAAGTAGTAGAGAAGCCGGCACACCTTCTTAAAATGTAAAGTCTTTATTCATATAAACAGCTGCATCAATGGTGCAACGTCTGACATGTTTCGGCCTTTAGGCCTTAATCATAGACATAACCATATTAAAATTTTACTCAATATTTAAAAGCAAGTGCTGCTTTCCTATTGGCTATTTGCCTTAATTGGTTAATTGATTGTATGAACTGCCCACAGCAGGATCAACCCTATATTATGGTAGTCTTGTCACTAAGAAACCTATATTGCAATTGCATACAAAGGTGTACTTGGAAAGTCTATACACTTATATACAAATATATGTTTGTATATACATAGTGATGGAGACAAAAAAACACAATATACAAGCGGAGAGAAAATATAATATTTTGACACAAAACCATTTGTGCAAATAGGACATGTATGTAGGTCCGGTTTGAACACAACGCACGCAGGTGTTAAAAGGCACATGAATGTAGTGTTAAGAGGGACGCACAGACAATCAATTCACAGACTGATTGTCAGCTCATACAAACCACTCAATTATATGGGAGCCACAAGAGGCTATAGTGTCATGAGTTACATGTATTTTATATTCCAACTCTTAACCATCCAATGTGGTGGTCAAAACAAAAGGTAGAGACTACTATTTTCAGAAAACCCATTTTGGGTAATACTCTACTCCATAGTAAGAGTAACCATTCCCGCAGAGTCCCCTATTCAATTGCGAAAGGGCAGTTTATTAGAACCAAAAGAAATAATAGTTTGGTAAAAACAATAGCAAAAGGGTGTAGATTCTCATACAGGAGAGGGATCACAATTGGTAATTGTGTCTCACCCAGTGAACTCCCCACATGAGGTGCCACCAGTTCTTGGCTCGATTTCAAGGGTATGTACAGGTGTGGGTATAGTGCATGTATTCCCTGCACCTTTATACAGAGAGGGGACTCTTTCAAATCTTTTTTCAACTGGGAAAAACTACACTTTGACATTGTGCCAACTGCAGATCAAATAATGTGATCTATGTTATATGGTGTACTTGTACTAACAGACAATATGTTGGATGTACCTCTAGAGAGGTAAGAGAATTAGACAACATTTCTCAGACATTAAAAGGTTTGATCCCTGCTCTGAGATGGCAAAACATTTAATTAATGTGCATGAAAGCTCTAGTGCCACTCTGAAACGGATGGTTATAGAAAAAGTTAAAGCTTCTAAGCGATCAGGCGATATTTCAAAACTCCTTTGCTTGAATCCCGCATTCCTAAGGGATTTAATTCGGCATAAGATGTCACTAATTTCTGGGAATAGTCATATACTATACTATTACCAGTGTATGAATTATCCAAACTAATAATATGGGTCAAAATAATCTGATAATAGACTGTTTAAATACAGTATTGCTAATACCAATGCACCAAATAACTTAAAGGGACACTGAACCCAATTTTTTTCTATCATAATTCAGATAGAGCATGCAATTTTAAGCAACTTTCTAATTTACTCCTATTATCAAATTCTTTTCATTCTTTTGGTATCTTTATTTGAAATGCAAGAATGTAAGTTTAGATGCCGGCCCATTTTTTGTGAACACACTGTGTTGTTCTTGCTGATTGGTGGGTAAATTCATCCACCAATGAACAAGTGCTTTCCATGGTCCTGAACCAAACAAAATAGCTTAGATGCCTTCTTTTTTAAATAAAGAAAGCAAGAGAATGAAGAAAAATTGCTAATAGGAGTAAATTAGAAAGTTGTTTAAAATTGCATGCTGTATCTGAATCACGAAAGAAAAAATTTGGGTTCAGTGTCCCTTTAATAGTTACTGTATAATTATATAGGGACAATCCAGATCTCACACAGGTTTAGATTAAATAATCCCACTTGTCTGTGCTATCTCCACTCCATTTCACTAAATATATTGAGGTTTCCCATTTTTAACCTTTAATATTATTATTATTATTATTATTATTATTATAATTTATTTATAAAGCCCCAGCAGAATATGCAGCACTATACAATGAATAAAAAACATTACAGTGATACAGTAATACACAAACAAGTACAATAGGGGTAAATAACCATTGTAGGTGCAATAATTGAGTTATACAAAAGGAGAGGAATGCCCTGCTCTTGAGCACAATCAGTAGTAGTTCACTTTAAAAACAGCTTACAATCTAAAGGAGAGGGAATGGACACAGGAGATAAGGGAGAAGGAAAATATGTCTGATATAAGGCAGAGTGAACTGAGAGCGAATGATGACATGGGGGGGAAGAGTGTCATGACTGAGCAAGTGAGGTTTGGAAAAGTGTAAAAGAATGTGGTAAAATGTCAGTACAAAGGCTGTGAATCTGAAATGGTTTCTCTATCCTGGATTATTAGTTACAGCTTGCACATGAATTCTGTTAGAAGGTGTGTGTGTGTATATTAAGGTAAACAATAGGGTGGGTGGTGGTGGGAAGGGATTGGAGGGCTTGTGCTTACAAATCTGTAGTCTGATGTTAGATGTGAGGCTTGTAAAATGTCTTTATGGATCTATTATGAATTTCATATAAAGACCTTAGCTTGTGTGCTAATATAAAAACTAGTGGCTTATAATTTGACCGCTACATTGGATGGTTAAGAGTTGGAATAGAGAATTCATGTAACTCATAACACTATAACCTCTTGTGGCTCCCATATAATTGAGTGGTTTGTGTGGGCTGACAATCAGCTATCTGGGATGGGATTGTCTGTGTGTCCCTCTTAACACTACGGTTTAAATACAGGTGTTTAATGATCATGGAATTCACTATTTTACATTTCCTTTTTTTGATCATATCTTTGATTCCATTCATGTGCCTTTTAACACTTGCATGCGTTGTGTTCAAACCGGACCTACATACGTGTCCTATTTAAACAAATGTTATTATGTCAAAATATTATATTTTGTCTCCACTTGTATATTGTGTTTTTTGTCTCCATCACTATGTATATAAAAACATATATATGTATATAAGTGTATAGATTGTATGCAATTGCAATATATGTTTCTTAGTGACAAGACTACCATAATATAGGGTTAATCCTGCTGTGGGCAGTTCATACAATCAATTAACCAATTAAGACAAATAATAGGAAAGCAGCACTTGCTTTTAAATATTGAGTAGAATTTGTTTAAAGGGACAGTCTAGTCCAAAATAAACTTTCATTATTCAGATAGGGCATGACATTTTAAACAATTTTCCCATTTACTTTCATCATCAATTTTGCTTTGTTCTCTAGATATTCTTAGTTGATAGCTAAACCTAGGAGGTTCATATGCTAATGTATAAGCCTTTGAAGGCCACTTCTTCTCTCAGGCCATTTTGACAGTTTTTCTCCAATAGAGGGTGTTAGTTCATGTGTATCATATAGATAACACTGTACTCACGCACGTGGAGTTCAGGTGAGCCAGCTCTGATTGGCTAAAATGGATGTCTGTCAAAAGAACTGAAATAAGGAGGCAGTTTGCAGAGGCTTAGATACAAGGTAATTACAAAGGTAAAACATGTATTAATATAACTGTGTTGGTTATGCAAAACTAGGGAATAAGTAATAAAGGGATTATCTATCTTTTTAAACAATACAAATTCTGGTGCAGACTGTCCCTTTAAGCATTTGCCATTTGTCTTGCTTGTTAACAACTGGGGCATTTTGTAATAGTTTTTACAAAAAATCAAAAGCCCATAAAGTGTGTTTTTGTAACCACAATTTGTAATATCTTATCACCATCTTCTTACAACAATAGCAATTCAGCATGAAAAATGTGTTCTATACAGCTAGATTTGGAATTTTGCCAATATTTTAAACCTCATAACTTCAAGAGACATGAAACATTTTTTTGCTTAATGATTCAAATAGGGCATACAATTTTAAAAAATTTCCAGTTTACTTCTATTATCAAATTTGCTGCATTCTCATGGTATCCTTGGTTGAAAGAGCACTAATTCACTACTGGGAGCTAGCTGAACTTACTGGGCAAACCATTGACAAGTGTCTAGTTCTCAGTAGTGTGTTGCTGCTCCTAAACCTACCTAGGTATGCATTTCAACAAAGCATATAAAGAGAACAAAGCAAATTAGAAAATAGAAGTAATTTTGAAAGTTGTTAAAATGACCAGCTCTACCTGAATCAATTTTGACTTTAGAACTTTTAAAGGTTTCACAATTTACAGTATGAGAACTGTTAGAATCTGGTATGAAAAGGTGATATCAATTGAGACCATTTTCTTTTTTATAAAAAAAAATTCCACACTGTTCTTGATTTCCAATGAACATCTCACCAAATTGGAAAACAGTGTTTTCTCAAAAGTATAAATAAAATCATTGCACAATCATAACCAGAATACCCAATAAAACGATATACAAATGGCATTTAGAATAATTACCATATATAAGAATAATTACCACATATCAGTATATGGTTTTGGATTACAAAAGGTACATTTTATGCATGTTAATGATTATTTTCCTAATCTATGCAAGATTATTAGACATGTGCCTTTTGTTTCGTTCCAAATCGAAATTTGGATGAATTTGCCAAATTCGGAGATTCGAATCGATTTGATCTTCCGAATTACCCTAGCTACGAAACTAAACTAATCCGAATGCATTTGTAATGAATAATTCCAAATTAGTTTGGATTTATTCGTTACATTCAAATGCTCATGGACTAATCACAATTCAGTATAAAAATTAAATTTAGTGAGAAAGAACAGTGAAATAATTCAGTTTGTGTAACTTGGATCCAACTGAATCAACATAACACATACTGAACTTCCAAATTTACAAATCGAATCCGAAACAAATACATCTGAATACATCTGAATTTATTCAAATCCGAATGAATCCGAACCGAATACAGATTCAAATGTATCCGAAATTAAATTAAAAAAAAATATGAATCGGTCCGAAACAAATTTTTCCACTGTGCACATGTCTAGAGATTATCTAGGAAGTGTTGTCCGTACTAGGAAGTCGCCAAAAGAATTTTCTAAAGGCAAATTTTGGCTTGATAACTCTATCTTGCTATGTAGGGTTCTGGACCTGAAGATGCTCAAAAAACACCAAAAATGTGTGTCAATTCTCTCTCTCTCTCAATTCATCAGGCCCTTTCTGAGACTATGTTTAGAGCTGCATTTTATTGTGGTAAAACAATAATTTGTGTCATATTATAGTTGCAGTGCGAAACGCGTCATGTTGTTTTATGTTTCCCTGCATGTGATGTAATCACTTTTCAATAAATAATGTGTTTTTAATTTTACCAACACCCAGAGTGCCAAGAATATTTACTTTATTGTGCCATGTTATAGTCTATTGGTTCCAACTGATTTCAATGCTGCCATAGTAAGGTAGAGTCAGTAAAGTATACATTACATGTACATTTTCATTAGATTACCAATAAAAATAAGTATTAGCCATGTATGTTTTTTATGTGACTGTATTCTGAGTGTTAATTAACGTTTCAGTTTAAGTACAAATATGGGAAGATAACCTTCTTGATCTGATATGCCTATATTTATTTGCGATTCAAGGATATGCTGAGCCTGGCTTTTACTAAGAGCTCACTTCCATTGAGCCATTAAAAATGGAGCCATAAGCTACCAAAGCCGCCGACAGCTAAAAGTAATTTATGGCTCCATTTTAGTACCAGGTTTCCATTGAAAAGGTTACAGCTCTTCAAGCGGTCGCTCTTTTTGTGTAGGTGTAAGTTAGCGTTGTGTTAACGCTTCTACCCGATGCCGATTTCTAAAACATTAATAGGTTACTATGGTAACCCGACCTTACACTACACTCGATCGCATATACGGCGCCGCATACAATTGCGGCGCCGTATATTTTACCCGTCGCTCGCTGTTAAAAATCAAACACCTAATGCATGCGCAATATCTACCTCTCAACCGAAACCCCCCACCGCAATAACTAATGTAATAACCCCTAATCCCAATGCCCCACAATGCAAACTGTCTATTAACTCTATTAACCCCTAATCTGCAATGCCCCCACATCTCAAAGTATCTATTTAAACTATTAACCCCTAATCTGCCATCCCCAACAACGCAATCTAGCTATTTAAACTATTAACCCTTAATCCGCCAATAACCCACATCGCAATTAACCTAATACATCTATTAACCTTTAAACCCGCCAATAACCCACATCGCAATTAACCTAAATCTATTAACCCCTAATAAACCACCAATAACCCACATCACAATTAATTAATCACTAAGCCCCCTAACCTAACACCCCCTAAATTAACCTCATTGCATAAATTAAAATAATGCTAAATTACAATTAAAATTAAAAAAAAACTAACATTACTTTAAAAAAAATAAACTAAGTTTAAATTAAGCCAAAATTACAGAAAATAAAAAAGTCTAACATTACATAAAATAATAAACAATATTATTTGGGTGGTGGGTTTTACTGTTGGGGGACTTTGTATTTTTTTACAGGTAAAAGAGCTGTTTAACTTAGGGCAATGCCCTACAAAAGGCAATTTTAAGGGCTATTGGTAGTTTATTGTAGGCTAGGGAGTGTTTTCATTTTGGGGGTGGGCTTTTTTATTTTTATAGGGCTATTAGATTAGGTGTAATTGTTTTCATTTTTTTTAATTTTGATTATTATTATTTGTAAGCTTAGTGGGGGGGGGTCGGAAATTTAGTGTTAATTACTTTTTGTAATGTTAGATTTTTTAATTTTTCTCATACTGCTAGGTTTTTTAAAAATGTGTAATTTAGATTTATTAATTGTTAGTATTTTTTATTTTATTAGAATAGTAAGGTTAGGTTAATTTATAGTTTAATGCTAGGTTTATTTTTATTTCACAGGTTTTTATTTTTTTAAAGATAATTATATTGTAACTTTTAATTTAAAGTTAGGGGGGGGTGTTAGGTTTAGGGTTTAATTTAGTGTTTTGCAATGTGGGGGGCTGGCGGTTTAGGGGGTAATAGGTTTATTTAGTGGCAGAGATGTGGGTGGCCGGAGGTTTAGGGGTTAATAGGTTTATTTAGTTGCGGAGATGTGGGAGACCGGAGGTTTAGGCGTTAATAACTTTATTATAGTGTCGGCGATGGCGGGGAGTGGTGGAATAGGGGTTAATAGCTTTATTATAGTGTCAGCGATGTCAGGGAGCGGCGGAATAGGGGTTAATAGCTTTATTATATAGTGTCGGCGAGCGGCAGAATGGGATTAATACCTTTATTATAGTGGCGGTGATGTTGGGGAGCGGCGGAATAGGGGTTAATAATTTTTATTAGTGTCTGCAATGTCGGGAGTGGCAGATTAGGGGTTAATACATTTATTTAATAAAAGGAGTAGACTGTCTCTTTAACGAACAGCACAATATGGTAATATGGGTACATTTTGAAAAAACAAACTACTCCCAGGTGGTAACAAGCTACTGAACTGTTGTTCATTCCTTGCAGATTGCTTCTCTTTCTTTATGTATTTGTATTATGATCCAAGGGAAAGTCTCCCAAAGGGAGATGGGGGGAACCAGACATGGACTCCTTGCCCAATGTGCCTACAGGAATATATGTCTGCACCTCACGGACACGGACCAAAGGAGGCTAAAACAATTGTCTGGAGTTGCCATTTCCCTTGTTCAGAGGGAATTCCCTGGAACTTCGAGTGGGCTAGGCTAACTTTGTTAGGCAGGATCAGACTGATATATACTTCAGGAAAGTTCTCCTTTGAGAAAAGCATAATTGGGCTAAAAAAAACTATTTCCATGCGGTTACCAGGTCATAGAACAAACCACTAAGATGTTATTGGTTCCTGGCAGATTGTTTCTCTTTCTGTATGTATTTACGTTTTGCAAATGCAGTCACTGTATTATGGAATATTGTGCATGTGCTGTGCTGAGACCTGAATTCATTTTGACTAGAGAAGAAATATATGTAAACAGGTCTTTTCATAAAAGGTTATTATATTAGCCTAGGTTCAATATTAACCCATTTGTGAAGCTAGCATCTTGCAGAACAAACTTACCAGAATATCACAACTTTAAAACAACAGATTTATAGAACAGTCCACTAAAACAGAAAATAAAAGGAAAACAGTTAAAGAAAAAAATAAAGAAAAATGAAAATGAGACTACCTTGACTGCAATGAAATAGTGAGACACAACTAGGTGACAAGATACTTCACATGGACAACATTCAAGTCTTTATGAATTTCACATGATGGGCCTAGGATAGTGAAAATTCATGACCATACCTGTAGGATGTACCAGAGTACTTACAGCCATACCCTTGACACATTGTTTGTTCTATCTGAAAGACAACTTTACCCTAACAAAACAGACGTGAATATTTTGCAATTTCGCACGTTTACATAAGCAATTTTGCATACTAATACTAATACTGATACTAATTTCCTGCTTTAAGGGTGCAAACAAGTGAGTTAGCAATGCTAATTACGAAGCAGCCATCTTAAAGGGACAGTATACACCAATTTTCAAATAACTGTATGTAAGACACTACTATAAAGAATAATATGCACAGATACTGATATAAAAATCCAGTATAAAACTGTTTAAAAACTTACTTAGAATCTTCCAGTTTAGCTCTGTTTAAAAGGTTACTGGAACACCCACTGCAAGTGGGAAATATCAGACCCCCCCCCTTCCTTTGCATATGAAAGACCCTTTACATAAACAGGAGCAAGCTGGAGTAGGTATACGTCGGTATTCTCCAAAAACTTTGGGGCTCGGTTAGGAGTCTGAAAATCAGAGCAATGTTATTTAAAAATAAGCAAAACTTTCCATTAAAAAAAAAAACAAAAAAAAAACAATGGGCTATTTAAATAGATCATCTACAAAACATTTATGCAAAGAAAAAAACGAGTGTATAATGTCCCTTTGAGGCCGCTTCAAATTAACAACCCCACCACCTTAAGGGAGTTAAATCATCTCAGACAGAGCAATCACAACATAAATACATTAAAATAAAGTATTATACTCATATGTACACTATCTGATAAATTATTAATATAAATATTAATAAAACATTTATATAAGGGTTAAATGGTATATGTAGGAAAAATAGAGAGAAAAATGGATATATCAGAGCACACAATGTAGCCACAAATTAAAGTACTGTATAGTGTATATGTGAGCTGGCTTGGAGCGAGCCAGGTATAATAAAATATAACTTTTAATAATGTATGTTAAAATAAAGATGGTGGAAAGTTCCACATATGAAGTGCAGAGTTAAAAGCAATTAAAAGGAAGGTTGAATGCTGAAATGCCCTGGTAACCACCTATTATGTGAGTTAATGATAGAGTCTGGCAAGGAGGCACTACAAAATGCTCGCGGATTGCACAAAAACTAAGCTATAAAGAGGATTGACCTCACACAACAATATATATCTGTCTAGTGCAATACTGGAGCAGTGTCAAACCTTGCCAGAGTCCCAATCTATATTATGTCAATTAGTATGGAGATTAGAAAAACTATCCGTGTTACGATACTGAGCTAATAGTAAGTGTAGCCCATATCACATACCGGACACACATAAACCCAATAAAAGGGAACTATATATAACTCCTATTAGATACTGGTACTCAAATTAACCCACAAAGGCAAATAGTTAAAGCATTCTAAGAGAGCGCCTGATGCGCATTTCGCCACTAGCATCAGGCGCTCTCTTAGAATGCTTTAACTATTTGCCTTTGTGGGTTAATTTGAGTACCAGTATCTAATAGGAGTTATATATAGTTCCCTTTTATTGGGTTTATGTGTGTCCGGTATGTGATATGGGCTACACTTACTATTAGCTCAGTATCGTACCTTCCTTTTAATTGCTTTTAACTCTGCACTTCATATGTGGAACTTTCCACCATCTTTATTTTAACATACATTATTAAAAGTTATATTTTATTATACCTGGCTCGCTCCAAGCCAGCTCACATATACACTATACAGTACTTTAATTTGTGGCTACATTGTGTGCTCTGATATATCCATTTTCTCTCTATTTTTCCTACATTTATTTTAGGATATTGAGCACCCCCCTGCCTTTACAATATATAAGAGATTGATTCTCTCTACACAGGGTTGATATACTCTTCTTCCCTGCAAGATATGATACAAAATTATTGGGGACTTAATTGACATCACATTGCTAATCTCTCTCCCTATACTTATATAACCATTTAAATGGTATATGACAAGATATTTAAATGACAGGGGCTATAATGTAAATATATATCTAAATATGTGTGATATCTATATATATATATATATATATATATATATATATATATATATATATATATATATATATATATACACAGTATATGTATATATATATATATATATATATATATATATATATGTGTGTGTGTGTGTATATATGTATTTATATATGTATATAATTACAAGTATACCCCGTTCATACAGCGGGTTAGGGACCGGAACCTTAAAGTGAAACAAGGTGGTTTTATCTTTCTTTTCACACTTGCCAGTGTGTTTAAAAACTTGAAAACATGTTTAAACTAACATAAATTAGGGGGGGAATAGCGTTAAGTTTAGTTTAACACTAGCACAGCACAGTATTCATTTAGTATTCAATAAATACTGTACCTGTAAAATAGTGACAATTACTGTAGCAAAATTTGCTAGACTATAGCACTGAAACACAGATTGCACTGTAATGCAGTAAACCAAGTGAACTGCGCATAACAAAATGGTGCCAGTCACTTTTCTCGCAATCTCACGTTGATTACAGCACTGTTTCAAAATCCTTGGAGGTTGAACTCCACAAAGCGCTGTATTAGCGAAGCGCTGTAAAGTGAGGTATACCTGTACATCATATAAATACATATATACACACATGTATATACATACATGCACACTTTGGAGCCCTTTCCACTTAATACTTTAAACATGAAGATTCCTTTTTATTCACTTTTAATATTTTATAACGTGTTTTACTCTGCATTTACTGTAAGTATTTTACATTTCAATGTTCTTAGTATTTTTAAATATATATTCATATATATAAATCTCATATAAGGTAGAAAATAAGATAAGAAAAGGAAAAGACAGAAATAATACAGCACTATCAAACTATAATACCTAAATAGATATTACACATATGCAGAGGTATCCAATCACACCATAAACAAATATAAGGGATACATGATGTTATACAAAAAATACAAATTTATTAACTGCAAATATCTAAAACAAGACAAACAAATATATCCCACCTTAAACTAGCTAAAAACATATACATATTGTTTAGAGTGTAAGTGGATTTACAATATGTGCATGTTAACTCCCTTTGGTCTAAATGAAGAAATCAAATATGCTTCATTTTTATAGTTAATCTACAAAATTAGGAAGAAATCAGATTTCACCAGATACACACTCTTTTCTTTATTCTTTAGCTTTGCAGGTTAGTTTCTGAATTGAATAGATCTATGTGTTAGGACTACAAGAACAAGATATCACTAGGGCTTTACCCATGAAAGCGTGAGATATATATATATATATAAATATATATATGCATGCATCAATCCTGAGTATGAAAGGTTTCTGTAACTAATACATGTTATAACTGTTACATTCCTCATTGATCTAGCCTATAAAAGGATAATTAGGAATGCAATATAGCATAATTTTACACATCGTTATTAATGTTTAACTTAATATGTAAATAGGCAACATGTATAATAGGTTTATCTAAAGGTAATGAAATTATACATTTCTTTAAGCAAATAGGTTTTTATCTTTCCACCATGAACAAGCAAATCAAAAAGTTACAGACTTGAAGGTCATAATATGACCCAGGCCTCCTACACTTTGGGTATAAATTTCCGGGAGGGAAGGAAAAAAGATAGCACTGATACGCTGTGAAGAAGCCGCACCGGAACTTCCTAGCGGCGAAACACGTGTTGCGTGTTTGGATATGACTCGGAATGGACCACCCAAGTACAACCAAAGTTTGTTTCCATAATTAACCCTGGAGGAAGCTACATTTAGCTCAGACGGCAGTTTGCATAGCGGAGAAGCGCTGACGTAAGTGGAATATTGGCAGAAAAGAACGCAGGATAAGGAATGTGTATTACACACTAAAGCCGAAGGCTGAACAACATACAACGTATCGAAGGGTGGTGAGAATTGACAGGGGCCCCTTAGTTGGGAGTAAATCTCTCAGTAAGAGTTCCCCTAGGTCACTATAACTTACTATGCTTGAACTCTGCTGATATCTATAAGCATATGTGTTCACCCTGTTCTGTTGGATTACAAAGTTGTTACAATTGATTGCCCTGCATATTCTTTAAGTAACCTGCATGAACTGCCTGCTATCGCTTATTGCTTGAAGCTGCTAACACCTCACAAAAGCTCTATGGATATGTGCAGATCTTTAAGCACACCATTATCTGCTTGTCTTTGCTATATGGGATAATATTCTGACATAAATGCTACTAATATAAATGCAATGATATTTGCTACACCCGGATGCTCAGTATTGATTCATGGACATATATTTGTCTAGCGTATTGTTATGCTGTGCCTTACTAAGAAATGTATAAGGTTGTGATTATTAAATTACTACACCATTCAATGATTATTAGGGTTTAGTAGCATAGATATGTGGTATCAGATAGATTAGATATAATTTCATGTAACAATTTCTCTCTCAATTAACCCCATAAGACGTCTTTTATTATTGAATATCTTCCTCTACCATGGCCATTGGTATATGTTTTTAGCTAGTTTAAGGTGGGATATATTGGTTTGTTTTGCTTTAAATATTTGCAGTTAATAAATTTGTATTTTGTGTATAGCATCATGTATACCTTATCTTTGTTTTTGGTGTGATTGGATACCTCTGCATATGTGGAATATCTATTTAGGTATTATAGTTTAAGATGGATAGTGCTGGCTAAGGAATCCTGTATTATTTCTGTCTTTTTCTTATCTTATTTTCTACCTTATATGAGATTTATTCCAATAAATGATTACTCACATGCACCCCGTGACACATTATTGTTGAGGTCTCAGGTTTTTCTGTACAAAATAATTAATTTGGGTAGTTCTTTGAGCTGGTTTGATTAACTACTTTTGATTTATATATATATATATATATATATATATATATATATATATATATATATATATATACCTGAATATATTCATATAGCAATATTAAACGAAAGTGCTAAATTAAGCACCACTTGTAGTCTGGCCCTTAGTTAAGATAATAGATATATATTTATCATGTAAATTTGATGTAAACAAAGCATAGTTGCAAAAAAAAGAAATGAACAGAGCAACAATTACATATAAGGAAACCATTATTTACAAATTATCTTATACCATAGGATATCACTAATCGGGGGGAAAAATTAAAGCAGTTCAATTTCCCAGTATTTGTTATTCAGTTCTCTATTATTATTATTTTGTAAACCTATGTTTCCATTACAATGCTTGTGTGACGTGACTTTAGTATCTGAAAAAATTAGTTCATATGAAAGAGCAGCTATAACCATCAAACACTGGGAGATATTTAACTGCAGGATATATTATTTGCAGTTTTGAAGATTATGGAAAATAAAAATGTGTGCATCCTTTATTCCTGCTTGTAGTCAAATTGAAAGTGTTTTAAAAGGTAATAAAGCATAACCACCAAACTCTCATGCAACACACACACACACACACTCATGCAACACACACACACACTCTCATGCAACACACACACACACTCATTCAACATACACACACTCATTCAGCACACACACACTCTCATGCAACACACACACACTCTCATGCAACACACACACACTCATTCAACACACACACACTCATTCAACACACACACACTCTCATGCAACACACACACACACACTCTCATGCAACATACACACACACACACTCATTCAACACACACACACACCCTCATGCAACACACACACACTCATTCAATACACACACACACACACTCATTCAACACACACACACTCTCATGCAACACACACACACACTCTCATGCAACACACACACACACTCTCATGCAACACACACACACACTCATTCAGCACACACACACTCTCATGCAACACACACACACTCTCATGCAACACACACACACTCATTCAACACACACACACTCATTCAACACACACACACTCTCATGCAACACACACACACACACTCTCATGCAACATACACACACACACACTCATTCAACACACACACACACTCTCATGCAACACACACACACTCATTCAATACACACACACACACACTCATTCAACACACACACACACTCATTCAACACACACACACTCTCATGCAACACACACACGCACTCTCTCATGCAACACACACACACACTCATTCAAAACACACACAATCTCATACAACACACACACACTCTCATACAACACACACACACACACTCTCTCATACAACACACAAACCACACTTTTATATAACACAAACACACACACCATCATACAACACACACACACAATAATTATACAACACACATACATACACACACTCTCATTGTTATTATTATCATCGGTTATTTGTAGAGTGCCAACACACACCACACACATTCTAATTAGACAGTTATACAACAGCTTAAGAGAAGACAGCAATAGTACACTAGCACAGAAGAACATTAAAAGATGACAAAAGTAAACTGGTTACACATTTAAAGAGTAATATAGGACAAAATGGAGAGTGTTGCACAGATGAGTTATAAATACAGGAATTATTCAGTTGCATATTAAAATATTAAATAAGTAGAAGAATAAACCATTTGAACAGTGGAATAATAAATGAGGATAGAACTGACCCAGCCACATAATAGAATAGTAATGGATGACATAAATGAACTATATGAGCACTGAAATAGTGAGTAAGGAAATGTATTAGTTGTGCCATAGAGTAAGCTAAGACAGAGTGAGTTGGAATAGGTTCTACTATAACTACTATGCTGTTGTGCAACAGTTACACAGCAGAATAAGATCAAAGCAGAGATAATAATGTTTGGTAGTACAAAAGTGAGTCTGTAAAGTGTAAGAGAAGACTAGAAGAAACCAATTGTAGTTTAAGAGTAGGAGATGGATGAATGAAGTGGTACAGTGGAAGAGCAGGACATGTTAAAAATAAACAAGTGGCACAATAAAAGAGAAAAAGAGGATATCAATGAACCAGTGGCACAGTAGAAGAGCAAGAAAAGATAGCAATGAACAGGCTGCACTGTAGAAGATAAAGAGAGTATAGCAATGAACCAGTGGTACAGTAGAAGGGTAAGATAGAATATCAATGCGCCATTGACATACTAGAAAAGCAAAAGAGGATAGCAATGAGCCATAAGCACAGTAGAAAAGCAAGAGAAGATAGCCATGAAACAGTGGCACAGTAGAAGAGCAAGATAAAAGATAGAATATGAAGGCATCCTTGTTGATTAATAATGATATCTCAAACTCCTTTTTTTAACTAGGGAACCTGACAGGGTTGCTCCCTCTCCTCTCTTTTATTTGACCTTGTCTTGGAGCCCTTAGCAATTAAATTAAGAAATATTCTTCCAGGAATTTTGGTAGGCAAAGTTTCAATCAAAATCTCTTTATTTGCTGACGATCTTATTTTTGTATCAGAACCTACAAAGTATGTTAAAATTATTCTTAAACTTTTGGAAGATTATAGTCATGTGTCTGGTTATAAAACGAATTTAACAAAATCTAAAATATTGTGGTTGAAGAAAATAAATCTCCTTCAATTCTATCAATTCGCAGAAAAAGATTGTCTGGACTATTTGGGCCTAAAAATCTCTGCAGACCCTGCAAAATGGTATAGAGATAATATCTTACCAATTTTGCAGGAAAATATTGAGAAGATGAAAAATTAGGGAGGCCTATCACTTTCAATTTCTGGAAAGGTTAATTTGTTTAAAATGTTTCATTCCCAAGATTTTATATATATATTGAGAATGTTACCTCTAATTATTAAATAAACAGATTTGGGACGGTTTAATTTGAAGTTGAGGAAATACCTATGGAGTGGGAAGAAAGCAAGAATAAAACTTAATAATTTATACCAACCATACTCCAAAGGGGGATTAGCGATGCCAAACTTGGAATGGTATAACTTTTCAACTATTTTACGCCTCCCTATCAATTTGGTTGCTGCAAACTTTTAGGTATCCAACTAAGGAATTGGAAGAACAGGTCTGTTCATCACACTCTTTAATTTTTATTATTCATGCCTCTAATAGAGATCTAAGCATAAACATTTCCTCACATCCTTTATATAGGGATAAATGCTTGGATGAGCTCTATGAAATGGTTAAGGAATAAATCAAATATTTCTAAGTGGCTCTCAATACAGGGTAATAATTATTTCCCGCTAGGGAATATGCCCAATATATTTAGTAAATGGTCTTCAGGTAAACTTTTGCTTATCAAAGACTCCTATGATACTAACTCTGGAAAATTGTATTCTTTTAGAGCATTTCAGAAAATCTTTCTAGAAGTCCAGTCCAACCATAAATTCTACTTTCTTCAAGCAAAAAATTATGTTGCAAAATTGGCTAGGAATTTCCCACAGATTTGGCATAAACATCCATTATTAGAAGCCATCAATTTTGGAAAGTGGTCTTTATCTTCAATATATAAAATCCTTAGAACAGTAGATGAAGAAAGACTATTAAAAGAATTAAGGAATAAATGGATAAATCTATTGGACATTCCTGACTTGGATAAATCTCTTTTCTAAAGATATAAAGGGATACATGATGTTATACAAAAAATACAAATTTATTAACTGCAAATATCTAAAACAAGACAAACAAATATATCCCACCTTAAACTAGCTAAAAACATATACATATTGTTTAGAGTGTAAGTGGATTTACAATATGTGCATGTTAACTCCCTTTGGTCGAAATGAAGAAATCAAATATGCTTCATTTTTATAGTTAATCTACAAAAATTAGGAAGAAATCAGATTTCACCAGATACACACTCTTTTCTTTATTCTTTAGCTTTGCAGGTAAGTTTCTGAACTGAATAGATCTATGTGTTAGGACTACAAGAACAAGATATCACTAGGGCTTTACCCATGAAAGCGTGATATATATATATATAGATATATATATATATATATATATATATATATATATATATATATATATATATATATATTTGATCTAGCCTATAAAAAGGATAATTAGAAATGCAATATAGCATAATTTTACACATCGTTGTTAATGTTTAACTTAATATGTAAATAGGCAACATGTATAATAGGTTTATCTAAAGGTAATGAAATTATACATTTCTTTAAGCAAATAGGTTTTTATCTTTCCACCATGAACAAGCAAATCAAAAAGTTACAGACTTTCACAATTGAAGGTCATAATATGACCCAGGCCTCCTACACGTTGGGTATAAATTTCCGGGAGGGAAGGAAAAAAGGTAGCACTGATACGCTGTGAAGAAGCCGCACCGGAACTTCCTAGCGGCGAAACACGTGTTGCGTGTTTGGATATGACTCGGAATGGACCACCCGAGTACAACCAAAGTTTGTTTCCATAATTAACCCTGGAGGAAGCTACATTTAGCTCAGACGGCAGTTTGCATAGCGGAGAAGAGCTGACGTAAGTGGAATATTGACAGAAAAGAACGCAGGATAAGGAATGTGTATTACACACTAAAGCCGAAGGCTGAACAACATACAACGTATCGAAGGGTGGTGAGAATTGACAGGGGCCCCTTAGTTGGGAGTAAATCTCTCAGTAAGAGTTCCCCTAGGTCACTATAACTTACTATGCTTGAACTCTGCTGATATCTATAAGCATATGTGTTCACCCTGTTCTGTTGGATTACAAAGTTGTTACAATTGATTGCCCTGCATATTCTTTTAGTAACCTGCATGAACTGCCTGCTATCGCTTATTGCTTGAAGCTGCTAACACCTCACAAAAGTTCTATGGATATGTGCAGATCTTTAAGCACACCATTATCTGCTTGTCTTTGCTATATGGGATAATATTCTGACATTAATGCTACTAATATAAATGCAATGATATTTGCTACACCCGGATGCTCAGTATTGATTCATGGACATATATTTGTCTAGCGTATTGTTATGCTGTGCCTTACTAAGAAATGTATAAGGTTGTGATTATTAAATTACTACACCATTCAATGATTATTAGGGTTTAGTAGCATAGATATGTGGTATCAGATAGATTAGATATAATTTCATGTAACAATTTCTCTCTCAATTAACCCCATAAGACGTCTTTTATTATTGCATATCTTCTTCTACCATGGCCATTGGTATATGTTTTTAGCTAGTTTAAGGTGGGATATATTGGTTTGTTTTGCTTTAAATATTTGCAGTTAATAAATTTGTATTTTGTGTATAGCATCATGTATACCTTATCTTTGTTTTTGGTGTGATTGGATACCTCTGCATATGTGGAATATCTATTTAGGTATTATAGTTTAAGATGGATAGTGCTGGCTAAGGAATCCTGTATTATTTCTGTCTTTTTCTTATCTTATTTTCTACCTTATATGAGATTTATTCCAATAAATGATTCCTCCGATGCACCCCGTGACACATTATTGTTGAGGTCTCAGGTTTTTCTGTACAAAATAATTAATTTGGGTAGTTCTTTGAGCTGGTTTGATTAACTACTTTTGATATATATATATATATATATATATATATATATATACCTGAATATATTCATATAGCAATATTAAACGAAAGTGCTAAATTAAGCACCACTTGTAGTCTGGCCCTTAGTTAAGATAATAGATATATATTTATCATGTAAATTTGATGTAAACAAAGCATAGTTGCAAAAAAAAGACATGAACAGAGCAACAATTACATATAAGGAAACCATTATTTACAAATTATCTTATACCATAGGATATCACTAATCGGGGGGGGGGGGGGGGAATTAAAGCAGTTCAATTTCCCAGTATTTGTTATTCAGTTCTCTATTATTATTATTTTGTAAACCTATGTTTCCATTGCAATGCTTGTGTGACGTGACTTTAGTATCTGAAAAAATTAGTTCATATGAAAGAGCAGCTATAACCATCAAACACTGGGAGATATTTAACTGCAGGATATATTATTTGCAGTTTTGAAGATTATGGAAAATAAAAATGTGTGCATCCTTTATTCCTGCTTGTAGTCAAATTGAAAGTGTTTTAAAAGGTAATAAAGCATAACCACCAAACTCTCAAGCAACACACACACACACTCTCATGCAACACACACACACACACACACTCTCATGCAACACACACACACACTCATTCAACACACACACACTCATTCAACACACACACACTCTCATGCAACACACACACACTCTCATTTAACACACACACACACTCATTCAACACACACACACTCATTCAACACACACACACACACATGCAACACACACACTCTCATGCAACATACACACACACACACTCATTCAACACACACACACACTCTCATGCAACACACACACACTCATTCAATACACACACACTCATTCAACACACACACACTCTCATGCAACACACAGACACACACTCTCATGTAACATACATACACACACACACTCATTCAACACATACACACTCTCATGCAACACACACACGCACTCTCTCATGCAACACACACACACACACTCATTCAACACACACACAATCTCATACAACACACACACACTCTCATACAACACACACACACATACTCTCATACAACACACAAACCACACTTTTATATAACACAAACACACACACCATCATACAACACACACACACTATTATTATACAACACACATACATACACACACTCTCATTGTTATTATTATCATCGGTTATTTGTAGAGTGCCAACACACACCACGCACATTCTAATTAGACAGTTATACAACAGCTTAAGAGAAGACAGCAATAGTACACTAGCACAGAAGAACATTAAAAGATGACAAATGTAAACTGGTTACACATTTAAAGAGTAATATGGGACAAAATGGAGAGTGTTGCACAGATGAGTTATAAATACAGGAATTATTCAGTTGCATATTAAAATATTAAATAAGTAGAAGAATAAACCATTTGAACAGTGGAATAATAAATGAGGATAGAACTGACCCAGCCACATAATAGAATAGTAATGGATGACATAAATGAACTATATGAGCACTGAAATAGTGAGTAAGGAAATGTATTAGTTGTGCCATAGAGTAAGCTAAGACAGAGGGAGTTGGAATAGGTTCTTCTATAACTACTATGCTGTTGTGCAACAGTTACACAGCAGAATAAGATCAAAGCAGAGATAATAATGTTTGGTAGTACAAAAGTGAGTCTGTAAAGTGTAAGAGAAGACTAGAAGAAACCAATTGTAGTTTAAGAGTAGGAGATGGATGAATGAAGTGGTACAGTGGAAGAGCAGGACATGTTAAAAATAAACAGGTGGCACAATAAAAGAGAAAAAGAGGATATCAATGAACCAGTGGCACAGTAGAAGAGCAAGAAAAGATAGCAATGAACAGGCTGCACTGTAGAAGATAAAGAGAGTATAGCAATGAACCAGTGGTACAGTAGAAGGGTAAGATAGAATATCAATGCGCCATTGACATACTAGAAAAGCAAAAGAGGATAGCAATGAGCCATAAGCACAGTAGAAAAGCAAGAGAAGATAGCCATGAAACAGTGGCACAGTAGAAGAGCAAGATAAAAGATAGAATATGAAGGCATCCTTGTTGATTAATAATGATATCTCAAACTCCTTTTTTTAACTAGGGAACCTGACAGGGTTGCCCCCTCTCCTCTCTTTTATTTGACCTTGTTTTGGAGCCCTTAGCAATTAAATTAAGAAATATTCTTCCAGGAATTTTGGTAGGCAAAGTTTCAATCAAAATCTCTTTATTTGCTGACGATCTTATTTTTGTATCAGAACCTACAAAGTATGTTAAAATTATTCTTAAACTTTTGGAAGATTATAGTCATGTGTCTGGTTATAAAACAAATTTAACAAAATCTAAAATATTGTGGTTGAAGAAAATAAATCTCCTTCAATTCTATCAATTCGCAGAAAAAGATTGTCTGGACTATTTGGGCCTAAAAATCTCTGCAGACCCTGCAAAATGGTATACAGATAATATCTTACCAATTTTGCAGGAAAATGTTGAGAAGATGAAAAATTAGGGAGGCCTATCACTTTCAATTTCTGGAAAGGTTCATTTGTTTAAAATGTTTCATTCCCAAGATTTTATATATATTGAGAATGTTACCTCTAATTATTAAATAAACAGATTTGGGACGGTTTAATTTGAAGTTGAGGAAATACCTATGGAGTGGGAAGAAAGCAAGAATAAAACTTAATAATTTATACCAACCATACTCCAAAGGGGGATTAGCGATGCCAAACCTGGAATGGTATAACTTTTCAACTATTTTACGCCTCCCTATCAATTTGGTTGCTGCAAACTTTTAGGTATCCAACTAAGGAATTGGAAGAACAGGTCTGTTCACCACACTCTTTAATTTTTATTATTCATGCCTCTAATAGAGATCTAAGCATAAACATTTCCTCACATCCTTTATATAGGGATAAAGGCTTGGAGGAGCTCTATGAAATGGTTAAGGAATAAATCAAATATTTCTAAGTGGATCTCAATACAGGGTAATAATTATTTCCCGCTAGGGAATATGCCCAATATATTTAGTAAATGGTCTTCAGGTAAACTTTTGCTTATCAAAGACTCATATGATACTAACTCTGGAAAATTGTATTTTTTTAGAGCATTTCAGAAAATCTTTCTAGAAGTCCAGTCCAACCATAAATTCTACTTTCTTCAAGCAAAAAATTATGTTGCAAAATTGGCTAGGAATTTCCCACAGATTTGGCATAAACATCCATTATTAGAAGCCATCAATTCTGGAAAGTGGTCTTTATCTTCAATATATAAAATCCTTAGAACAGTAGATGAAGAAAGACTATTAAAAGAATTAAGGAATAAATGGATAAATCTATTGGACATTCCTGACTTGGATAAATCTCTTTTCTAAAGCCTTAATAAAGCTCAAACCCTATGTACCTCTACATAATTGAAAGAAACTATTACACCATGCAAGGTTGTTAAATGGAAAAAGGAAGTTAGAAATATATGCCCTAGATGCCTATATGCAAACCCAGATTTAGGGCATCTATTATGGGATTGCACAAAGTTAAAAAATGTTGGTCCAAAACGAGTCATCTTCTATCTCTAATAACAAAAAGGAAGATTTGTTTGACCAAGGAAGCCATTCTTCTTTTGGTTAGTAATGATTCCTGGTAACAGAAAGGTAAATTCGTTCAATTAGTGATCATTAAATACATTTTTGTAAATTGGATTAATAGTAAAATCCCGTCAATCTCACAAGCAAAAAATCGCATAACAAACTCTGCAATTATAGCCACCTATGACTATAAATTAGAAGGAAAAAAGGGTGATTTTCTTGGTAGGATCTGGAAGGATTTTATATGTTATCAAGTTGAGGGATTTAAAACCTGTATAGAACAAATTGCCAACGTTCAACTATAATTTTAGGAGTAGAAGAGGGAGGTAGGGAAGGGAGTTATATGATAGAACTTTTTTTGTGCAGATCTAAGAAGTGGAGAATGGGAGATAGTAAGGAGAGCATTTATTAATTTATTAACTTAGAGCACATTAGATCAATATCATCTGATTTACAAGGTATAAAGAAACAGAGAGAATAACAGCTTGGTTTTATTTAGGCACTACATACTCAGAATAATTATTGAAGAACTCTCAATGGTTGTATCATTTGATAAAGATATGTTTATGAAATATTTGTAATATGATAAATTGTTAATAAAGAAATTAAACAAAAAAAGAATATCAATGCACCAGTGGCACAGTAGAAGAGCAAGAGAGGATAGCTATGAAACAGCAGCACAGTAGAAGAGCAAGATAGGATATTAATGCGCCAACGGCACAGTAGAAGAGCAAGAGAGGATAGCCATGAAACAGCAGCACAGTAGAAGAGCAAGAGAGGATAGCCATGAAACAGCAGCACAGTAGAAGAGCAAGATAGGATATCAATGCGCCAACGGCACAGTAGAAGAGCAAGAGAGGATAGCCATGAAACAGCAGCACAATAGAAGAGCAAGATAGGATATCAATGAGCCAGCAGCACAGTAGAAGAGCAAGAGAGGATGGCAATGAGCCAGCGGCACAGTAGAAAAGCAAGAGAGGATGGCAATGAGCCAGTGGCACAGTAGAAGAGCAAGAGAGGATAGCCATGAACCAGCGGCACAGTAGAAGAGCAAGAGAGGATGGCAATGAGCCAGTGGCACAGTAGAAAAGCAAGAGAGGATAGCAATGAGCCAGTGGCACAGTAGAAAAGCAAGAGAGGATAGCCATGAACCAGCGGCACAGTAGAAAAGCAAGAGAGGATGGCAATGAGCCAGTGGCACAGTAGAAAAGCAAGAGAGGATAGCCATGAACCAGCGGCACAGTAGAAGAGCAAAAGTTTCATTATAGCCTAGCAAATAAAGTGTAAGCAGCATAGGTAGGCACAAAGTCAGGGACAAGCATTATACAATATTGTGATGTGGAGGGCCGGAAAGAAAATCTAATGTCACTTACACATTTACTAGACTAACTCACATGTTTCACAGGCTAAAAAATACAGCTATGAAAAGGGCCCTTAGTTTTGCATTATTAATATATGCAATGTTATAAATAAAGATAACAAATGATAACTTTCAGCTCAACTGTTATTTATTACAACATTTATAGGTTTTAAGTTCTTAAACACAATGAAATGTTAGCATACAAACAAGTGAACTTTTTTTTTGCATTTTATTTAGGTATCAGATGAGGCACTTCATTCCAAAACTGAGGAAGATGGGATTTTTCAAGAAACGGAGCCATGTTTACTACGCAGACTTTCATGTCGTGCTATTCACCTTCCTCCACTGGCTTTCAGAATTGCAGAGCAGGCAGAATGGGATAGAAAAGATTCTGATGCCCCACAGCGACCTATATCTCTGGCACTGAGGATCCCACCACTCATAGCCATCACAGCAGCTGATTCATCAAGGTAGGATGTGGCATAACTCAATTACCAAAATTCACTGGCTGTTATTACATATTTTTATATTTTAGAGAAAAATAATTTAGGAGAGCCCACTTAGAACTTCTGTTATGCTTTTGCTATGACATGGCAGAACATTATCTTGGATTTGTATTCCTTGGGGAACGCTGATTTCCTTTAATTGCTTGTTTTGTTGATACATTTTAAGGATCTATATTTTGTGTATGTGTGTGTGTATATATATATATATATATATATATCGTTTTTTCTATTTGAAAAGTTTTTGAGTTTGTATGTTTTTGGTGCCGTGTCTACACCATATGCTATAATGTTTATTGGTCCATTGTTGGTGTTGGTCAATCTCATGATGCTTAATATCATTAGCAGTATGCCATTGATAAAACTTTAAGTGAAATCCATTAACAAAATATGAGAAGGAAGAGAAGAGATAAAACAAATGATTATAGGTACTAACTAGCTTTATGTGTATTCAAAGGGACAGTAAACACCTTGTATTTATGTATGCATTCTTTAAATTAACTAGCATACTGGGCAAGTTTGAAAATGCTTTGATGCAATAATACTGTGTGTGTTGCAATTGTTTTTTAATAGTCAAACCAGTTATTTGGAGGAGCCAATCAAGAGTTCTTACTGGAGTAGGCACAGGTAGCCACAGTCATTTTGTCAAATCAAGATAATCTTTGATGACACAAATTAGAGACAGACATGTGGCCTGTCGTGCTCTTTCAGTTGTCAGAAATTAGAAAACTCTTAATTAAGGGGCAGATTAAGTAATAAATGTATATTACAAACATGTCTTATTACTAGGCTGACCATATTACCGCTTTAAGAGGGGACACATATGAAAAATACATATGTCAGGGCTGTTTTCAGAGCTGTTTAAAGAAATGTTTTGTATAAGAACCCTCACATATGTATTTTTCACGTGTCCCTTTTTAAAGTGGCAATATGGTCACCCTACTTATTACACATAGTTAAGCATTTTATATTAGTGTCAGAGAGTTTACTGTCCCTTTAAGTGTGAATATAAACTTCATGTGATGTGTTTGCGTGATAATGTACATCTTGACTTTTCTTTGACTTTTATAAGAAAAGGTAAATGAAATATTCTGCAATATGCTGGGAATTCTGTAAAACAAAATATGATCCAGGGAAGCCTAGTCTGATTTCTTTGTGCAATGAGAGAGTTCTTAGTTATCATTTTCTGTATTGTAATAGAAATAATGTTCCTATATAGGAGCAAATATTGAGGAATATTGGGCATTGTTTAGTAGTAATTATAACATTATAAATGCTATAAAGAGCATCATATCTAGATACTGAGTGCAACAAACACTGTGACTGAGAAACTAGTTGATGTTTAATGTGTTGTCAGGTTTGAAGATATCATTCATAGCTGATGTTTATAAAGTTAACAACTGTAATCACACATATACCAGCAGACCTTAACAATATTATTAATATTGTAGTCATCCATAGTCGTCTCTCCAAGTTCGGCCGTGGTCTAAACTCCAAATCAGTGAATTGAGAGACAAACTAACATAGCATGCTGTTTGCTGAGACACTGTAGCGTGGTACGTGCCTAACTGCCGAGCAAGCCGTGAACAAAACAACTTCTGAAGAATGTTAGCACTCTCGGGATTCAGATTAAAAAATAAACTTTATTCCAAAAAATTTAAATACACACCGATACTGGAGGATAGGCTTTAGTAAGGTTTCTTACTGATATTTAGGGCATTAATCAATATATAATTATAACAATTACAATATTTTTTCACAGTGTTGACTATATGAGCTAAATATTGGAAAAATAACAAGAATTGATTAAATTAACTATTTATAGTATTAAAATGTTTTATATTAATAGCATACATTAGTATTGATTTTATGAACACACTTTAATAAAGGTTAATTTGCAATTTTAACATTCATATTGTAAAACAGATGTTCCCCTTCACATTCATTCTGCTGTTAACAGATGGTACTTTGGTAGATATGTTAACTATAGAACATATGTTACCATTGGACTATTGATTGTAACAATCATATATCAAATGCTAGCATTAAAAGTGACAGGAAACTCTTAAAATGTCTTTCATGATTTTAATAGAACATAGAATTTTAAACAACTTTCCAATTTACTTCTATTATCAAATTTGCTTCATTATCTTGTTATCCTTTGCTGAAGGAACTGCACTACTGAAGACATCTAGTTAATCAATCACAAGAGAAAAATGTGTGCCGGCACTAATCAGCAGCTAGCTCCCACTAATATAGGATATGTGTGTATTCTTTTTCAACAATAGATACCAAAAGAAGAAAGCAACTTTTGAAAATAGAAGTGAATTGAACTGCCTTAAAATTGCATGCTCTATCAGAACGATGCAAGTTTCATTTTGACCTTCCTATCCCTTTAATAGTGTTAATAATGGGACGGGGTGGCACAAAATTTAAAAATAATCAGCTATACTTCCCAGACCAAAACTTTGTTAAATTTTTGAAAACTAAGAGGCAAGAATATCAGGCCAATAATATAGTTAATTTAGACAAACCAGATTTTTTGGGGGGAGGCCTCTGTATTTTTTGGGGGGAGATTTTGTAATACATAGTGAAAGCAAAGAAGATATCTAGTTTCAGAGATACACAACTTTCAAATGCATATATTTCTTCTGTTAAGTGTGATCAGTCCACGGGTCATCATTACTTCTGGGATATTACTCCTCCCCAACAGGAAGTGCAAGAGGATTCACCCAGCAGAGCTGCATATAGCTCCTCCCCTCTACGTCACTCCCAGTCATTCTCTTGCACCCAACGACTAGATAGGATGTGTGAGAGGACTATGGTGATTATACTTAGTTTTATATCTTCAATCAAAAGTTTGTTATTTTAAAATAGCACCGGAGTGTGTTATTACCTCTCTGGCAGAGTTTGAAGAAGAATCTACCAGAGTTTTGCTATGATTTTAGCCGGAGTAGTTAAGATCATATTGCTGTTCTCGGCCATCTGAGGAGTGAGGTAAACTTCAGATCAGGGGACAGCGGGCAGATGAATCTGCATAGAGGAATGTAGCAGTTTTTATTTTCTGACAATGGAATTGATGAGAAAATCCTGCCATACCGATATAATGTCATGTATGTATACTTTACACTTCAGTATTCTGGGGAATGGTACTTCACTAGAATTACACTGTAAGAAATACATAAAGCTGTTTAATAACTAGAGATTATGTTTAACGTTTTTGCTGGAATGTAAAATCGTTTTCATTTGCTGAGGTACTGTGTGAATAAATGTTTGGGCACTATTTTTCCACTTGGCAGTTGCTTAATCTGTTTTTCTGACAGTTTCTGTTCTCCCTCACTGCTGTGTGTGAGGGGGAGGGGCCGTTTTTTGGCGCTTTTTCTATGCATCAAATATTTCAGTCAGCAACTCATTGTATTCCCTGCATGATCCGGTTCATCTCTACAGAGCTCAGGGGTCTTCAAAACTTATTTTGAGGGAGGTAATTTCTCTCAGCAGAGCTGTGAGAATTATAGTTTGACTGAGATAAAAAACGTTTATTCTGTAATTTGTTTCCTGCTTTCAGAATTTGTTATCTTTGCTAATGGGATTAAACCTTTGCTAAAGTTGTGTTGTTTACAAGGATTGAGGCTATAACTGTTTCAATTTATTAATTTTCAACTGTCATAGATCTTCTGTGCTTCTTAAAGGCACAGTACATTTTAATATTATTCTAATTGAATGTATTTCCAAGTTGCAAGTTTATTTGCTAGTGTGTTAAACATGTCTGATTCAGAGGATGATACCTGTGTCATTTGTTGCAATGCCAAAGTGGAGCCCAATAGAAATTTATGTACTAACTGTATTGATGCTACTTTAAATAAAAGTCAATCTGTACAAATTGAACAAATTTCACTAAACAACGAGGGGAGAGTTATGCCGACTAACTCGCCTCACGTGTCAGTACCTACATCTCCCGCTCAGAGGGAGGTGCGTGATATTGTAGCGCCGAGTACATCTGGGCGGCCATTACAAATCACATTACAGGATATGGCTACTGTTATGACTGAGGTTTTGGCTAAATTACCAGAACTAAGAGGTAAGCGTGATCACTCTGGGGTGAGAACAGAGTGCGCTGATAATATTAGGGCCATGTCAGACACTGCGTCACAGGTGGCAGAACATGAGGACGGAGAACTTCATTCTGTGGGTGACGGTTCTGATCCAAACAGACTGGATTCAGATATTTCAAATTTTAAATTTAAACTGGAAAACCTCCGTGTATTACTAGGGGAGGTGTTAGCGGCTCTGAATGATTGTAACACAGTTGCAATACCAGAGAAAATGTGTAGGTTGGATAAATATTTTGTGGTACCGACGAGTACTGAGGTTTTTCCTATACCTAAGAGACTTACTGAAATTGTTACTAAGGAGTGGGATAGACCCGGTGTGCCGTTCTCACCCCCTCCGATATTTAGAAAAATGTTTCCAATAGACGCCACCACAAGGGACTTATGGCAAACGGTCCCTAAGGTGGAGGGAGCAGTTTCTACCTTAGCTAAGCGTACCACTATCCCGGTGGAGGATAGCTGTGCTTTTTCAGATCCAATGGATAAAAAGTTAGAGGGTTACCTTAAGAAAATGTTTGTTCAACAAGGTTTTATATTGCAACCCCTTGCATGCATTGCGCCGATCACGGCTGCAGCGGCATTCTGGATTGAGTCTCTGGAAGAGAACATTGGTTCAGCTACTCTGGACGACATTACGGACAGGCTTAGAGTCCTTAAACTAGCTAATTCATTCATTTCGGAGGCCGTAGTACATCTTACTAAACTTACGGCGAAGAATTCAGGATTCGCCATTCAGGCACGCAGGGCGCTGTGGCTAAAATCCTGGTCAGCTGATGTTACTTCTAAGTCTAAATTGCTTAATATACCTTTCAAAGGGCAGACCTTATTCGGGCCCGGGTTGAAAGAGATTATCGCTGACATTACAGGAGGTAAAGGCCATGCCCTGCCTCAGGACAAAGCCAAAGCCAAGACTAGACAGTCTAATTTTCGTTCCTTTCGTAATTTCAAAGCAGGAGCAGCATCAACTTCCTCTGCACCAAAACAGGAGGGAGCTGTTGCTCGCTACAGACAAGGCTGGAAACCTAACCAGTCCTGGAACAAGGGCAAGCAGACTAGGAAACCTGCTGCTGCCCCTAAAACAGCATGAATTGAGGGCCCCCGATCCGGGATCGGATCTAGTGGGGGGCAGACTTTCTCTCTTCGCCCAGGCTTGGGCAAGAGATGTTCAGGATCCCTGGGCGCTAGAGATAATATCTCAGGGATACCTTCTGGACTTCAAATACTCTCCTCCAAGAGAGAGATTTCATCTGTCAAGATTGTCAACAATCCAGACAAAGAAAGAGGCGTTTCTATGCTGCGTACAAGAGTTCTTGTTAATGGGAGTAATCCATCCAGTTCCACAATCGGAACAGGGACAGGGGTTTTACTCAAATCTGTTTGTGGTTCCCAAAAAAGAGGGAACTTTCAGACCAATCCTGGACTTAAAGATCCTAAACAAATTCCTAAGAGTTCCATCGTTCAAGATGGAGACTATTCGGACAATTTTACCTATGATCCAAGAGGGTCAATACATGACCACTGTAGATTTAAAAGATGCTTACCTTCACATACCGATTCACAAAGATCATTATCGGTACCTAAGGTTTGCCTTCCTAGACAGGCATTACCAGTTTGTGGCTCTTCCATTCGGATTGGCTACAGCTCCAAGAATCTTCACAAAGGTTCTGGGTGCTCTTCTGGCGGTACTAAGACCGCGGGGAATCTTGGTAGCTCCATACCCAGATGACATTCTGATACAAGCTTCAAGCTTTCAAACTGCCAAGTCTCATACAGAGTTAGTGCTGGCATTTCTAAGGTCACATGGATGGAAGGTGAACGAAAAGAAAAGTTCACTCGTTCCACTCACAAGAGTTCCCTTCCTGGGGACTCTTATAGATTCTGTAGAAATGAAGATTTACCTGACAGAGGACAGGCTAACAAGACTTCAAAGTGCTTGCCGCACCCTTCATTCCATTCAACACCCGTCAGTGGCTCAATGCATGGAGGTAATCGGCTTAATGGTAGCGGCAATGGACATAGTACCCTTTGCACGCTTACACCTCAGACCACTGCAACTGTGCATGCTAAGTCAGTGGAATGGGGATTACTCAGACTTATCCCCTTCTCTGAATCTGGATCAAGAGACCAGAAATTCTCTTCTATGGTGGCTTTCTCGGCCACATCTGTCCAGGGGGATGCCATTCAGCAGACCAGACTGGACAATTGTAACAACAGACGCCAGCCTTCTAGGTTGGGGTGCCGTCTGGAATTCTCTGAAGGCTCAGGGACAATGGAGTCAGGAGGAGAGTCTCCTGCCAATAAACATTCTGGAATTGAGAGCAGTTCTCAATGCCCTCCTGGCTTGGCCCCAGTTGACAACTCGGGGGTTCATCAGGTTTCAGTCGGACAACATCACGACTGTAGCTTACATCAACCATCAGGGAGGGACAAGAAGCTCCCTAGCTATGATGGAAGTATCAAAGATAATTTGCTGGGCAGAGTCTCACTCTTGCCACCTGTCAGCAATCCACATCCCGGGAGTGGAGAACTGGGAGGCGGATTTCTTAAGTCGTCAGACTTTTCATCCGGGGGAGTGGGAACTTCATCCGGAGGTCTTTGCCCAAATACTTCGACGTTGGGGCAAACCAGAGATAGATCTCATGGCGTCTCGACAGAACGCCAAGCTTCCTCGTTACGGGTCCAGATCCAGGGATCCAGGAGCAGTCCTGATAGATGCTCTGACAGCACCTTGGGACTTCAGGATGGCTTACGTGTTTCCACCCTTCCCGTTGCTTCCTCGATTGATTGCCAGAATCAAACAAGAGAGAGCATCAGTGATTCTAATAGCACCTGCGTGGCCACGCAGGACTTGGTATGCAGACCTGGTGGACATGTCATCCTGTCCACCTTGGTCTCTACCTCTGAAACAGGACCTTCTGATACAGGGTCCCTTCAAACATCAAAATCTAACTTCTCTGAAGCTGACTGCTTGGAAATTGAACGCTTGATTTTATCAAGACGTGGATTTTCTGAGTCAGTTATTGATACCTTAAAACAGGCTAGGAAACCTGTTACCAGAAAGATTTACCATAAGATATGGCGTAAATACCTATATTGGTGTGAATCCAAAGGTTACTCTTGGAGTAAGGTTAGGATTCCTAGGATATTGTCTTTTCTACAAGAAGGTTTAGAAAAGGGTTTATCTGCTAGTTCATTAAAGGGACAGATCTCAGCTCTGTCCATTCTGTTACACAAACGTCTGTCAGAAGTTCCTGACGTCCAGGCTTTTTGTCAGGCTTTGGCCAGAATTAAGCCTGTGTTTAAAACTGTTGCTCCACCATGGAGTTTAAACCTTGTTCTTAATGTTTTACAGGGCGTTCCGTTTGAACCCCTTCATTCCATTGATATAAAGTTGTTATCTTGGAAAGTTCTATTTTTAATGGCTATTTCCTCGGCTCGAAGAGTCTCTGAATTATCAGCCTTACATTGTGATTCTCCTTATTTGATTTTTCATTCGGATAAGGTAGTCCTGCGTACTAAACCTGGGTTCTTACCTAAGGTAGTTACTAACAGGAATATCAATCAAGAGATTGTTGTTCCTTCTTTATGCCCAAATCCTTCTTCAAAGAAGGAACGTCTACTGCACAACCTGGATGTAGTCCGTGCTCTAAAATTTTACTTACAGGCAACTAAGGAATTTCGACAAACGTCTTCTCTGTTTGTCATTTACTCTGGGCAGAGGAGAGGTCAAAAAGCTTCCGCTACCTCTCTTTCTTTTTGGCTTCGTAGCATAATTCGTTTAGCTTATGAGACTGCTGGACAGCAGCCTCCTGAAAGAATTACAGCTCATTCTACTAGAGGTGTGGCTTCCACTTGGGCCTTCAAGAATGAGGCCTCTGTTGAACAGATTTGCAAGGCTGCAACTTGGTCTTCGCTTCATACTTTTTCCAAATTTTACAAATTTGACACTTTTGCTTCATCGGAGGCTATTTTTGGGAGAAAGGTTCTTCAGGCAGTGGTTCCTTCTGTATAAAGAGCCTGCCTATCCCTCCCGTCATCCGTGTACTTTTGCTTTGGTATTGGTATCCCAGAAGTAATGATGACCCGTGGACTGATCACACTTAACAGAAGAAAACATAATTTATGCTTACCTGATAAATTCCTTTCTTCTGTAGTGTGATCAGTCCACGGCCCGCCCTGTTTTTAAGGCAGGTAAATATTTTTTAATTTATACTCCAGTCACCACTTCACCCTTGGCTTTTCCTTTCTCGTTGGTCCTTGGTCGAATGACTGGGAGTGACATAGAGGGGAGGAGCTATATGCAGCTCTGCTGGGTGAATCCTCTTGCACTTCCTGTTGGGGAGGAGTAATATCCCAGAAGTAATAATGACCCGTGGACTGATCACACTACAGAAGAAAGGAATTTATCAGGTAAGCATAAATTATGTTTTTTTATTAAATCTCACTAATCAAAATTGGGAACAATATTCTAAAACTAACTAAAAGAGTAAAATATTTTTAAAACAGCAATCATCAATTAAAGATAAAAGACTTAAAAGCAGATTTTATAGATATGCACAAAAACGGGTAACTTTCCGGCCAAGTTCGTTAAAATCTATTGCATGTATAGAAAAAGAGGGTAGAAAGAGAACAAATGCAGAGAAAATAGCTGAAACCTTTAGATTATACATCAACAGTTTATGCCAACAGCAAAGTAGAACAATAAAATTAAAAATATTTTTTGGGATATTAGATTGCTAAAAGTATCAGAACAACACAGGCTTAATTATATAACCAAATCAAAGGTTAGTAGAACTGTAAAGGAATAAGCTAGCCATAATTATAACATGTACATCTTATAATTATAAAATGTACATCATACTGCACTTAACCAAAATGTATAATAGGGTTTGGGAGGGTGAATCAAAGCCAAATCCTAGTTTTTAAGTCATCTATATGCTTAATTTTAAAACAGGGGAAACATTTAGATTCTTATACACCAATAACATTATTAAACTTCGATTATAAAAAATTAACTAAGATATTTGCAGTAAATATACAAAATATATAACAGCCATATATATACACCAAACTGAAACAAGCTTCTTAAATGGTAGATCATCTAGAACAAATATAAGGAAATTATTATTAATTTTAGAAACCCATAGGAATAAGAAATTTGTTAAGGAGAATGAGCAAGGGGTGGGGATTTCTATAGATGCTGAAAAAGCATTTGATAATTATACTTTGAGTATTTTTTAATTTGGAGATACATTTTGTAACATAATTGGAATATGGGCTGCCAATATTATAGTGAATAATTGGGAATCAAATCAAATAGGTCTATATAAAGGTAAGAGACAAGGTTGCCCTCTCTCTACATTGCTTTTTCATTTATCATTAGAGTTCTTATTAAGAGATCTAAGATAATTCTATAACATTATATGAATTATATTATTTTGTTTATTGTTATTGTTTTGTTATCAGGTATATAGTAGTAAAATGTTGGGAGGAAATTCTCTTATTTGATATAAATGAAAAGGATATTACTAGTAATGGAATTAAAAGGGTATATGAAGCTACTACATCTGCAGAATTAGCACATTTCAAATGATTAATCCACTTATTTTACTATACCCCAAAAAAGGTTGAGAACATGAAAATTGTATGAAATATAATTCTAGGCTTCTGGATTTGTATGCACTGTTTCTGTCCAAAAGTATTAAAATTTTGTCATAAGCTATTTATTGGATTGATAAAGTGTTTAAAAGCTTCAGTCTAAGTAAATAGTAGCTTCTGTAGCTTGTTTATATAAAAGAAAACATCAAAATGTTATAACATTAACTTTATTTTCTCCGTGAAACTAATGTTTAGGCTCTGAAAAATGAATCTACTACCAAAGTTTTGCTAAAGTTAGTAGATGATATGACTATAGAATAATTTGATATACAATGTCAAATGGAAAATAAAGTTTAGAATATTTTTTTAAAACAAATGGAATGGTTTATTTTGGATTTTTCAGTAGAAATACAGAAGCAGATTCAATACCTGTTGCAAAATACACCGTTTTTTCCTAGAGGTACAATGAAAAGGTGGGAATTTGTATAAAAGACATCTAGATAGGAGAGAGATAGATGTGTAATTGCTATTTTGTTAAAAAAAATATATATATATATTTTTTTTAAAAAAAAGGGTATTTACTTGGCATGGTTATGTGGATATTAAACATCTCAGAAACTTGTTTTAGGACGATTAAATTATTTGATTGTAAGAGGAAAAATTTTACGATATGTGAATGATGTAATGGCAAAATTAGATAAGTATTATTGTCTGTTTTTGTGATATTTAAAGGGACATAAAACAAGTTGGGATAGAGACAAAATATATGTACTTAAATTACTTTACCTGCAAATTTATACTGCAGTGCCTCACCATTAACTCTTTCTTTTAAGTGTCCAAATTGTACAGCTCTAACACCCCCCACACAATTCCTTTTATAGCTGCATATATATATCCACCATTGATATGGTAGAATACAAGACTTTAACAGTCATTCTGCAGGAGCATGCTTAGAAGCAAATAAGCTGCTGTGAACTCCGTTAAATTACAATGCCTGTGTTTCTGATGTTAAACACTGATAAGGGTGGGGTGGATCCAGTGGCGTAGCGTGGGGGGGGGCAACAGGGGCGGTTGCCCCGGGCGCATAATTCTGAGGGGCGCTTCCAGCCTCAACTTAGCAAAGGGAAGAAGGGAGGCTAAAAATTCTGACAGGCCCCCAGCTCTGTTCTGCGACCCGTCAGGAATGTGGTGATTCCGCAACTAAGGTAAGGTGTCAGGACCAGACTTACTTATAGCCCTATTTTTGCCTGATACTAGCAACACGCAAAATGCAGCTTAATTACGGTTCTATTATTACCCAGCAAGTAAGTTCCCTTCCAACAAAGGACCCAGAGCCAGAATGGCTGGGCTCTGCCTTTCTGTTAACCCCAGTTACCTAGTTAGTGGGATGGTGGGGTGATCAGAGACCATACTTTCATGTTTGACCGGATTCTGATTACAACTTACACCATCTTGTCCTTGCACAAAAAAAGTATATTTGTGACAGTTGACAAAAATGAGACCTTGTTTCCTGTATTTGATTTTTCCCCTTCATGATCTTCCTAGGGCAGAAGTAGATTTTGGGATTTGTGTGCTGTCTGGCACCAGGATTGTGCTGCTCACCAGGCATTTCACTGTGTTTGTCTCCTATCAAAGAAGTCTTATGAATTCACCATCTTGAATCTATTTCTTGCTGGACTCCTGAGGTGTGGACTTTTACCGATTTTTAGGGTTTGGTTGCTCATTGCCTTTTTTATTTACATTAAACCCACGCTTACTGCATTTAAAGTAAAAAAAAATAACTATAATTTGTGTTAGTAAATAAATTTAACAGCACCCCCCTAAATACCATACACCCTCCCCCCATATATGTATGTAATGCTGGGTTGTCTGTCCCATGCCCCTTTTATATTGATTACTTACAATTGTTATATTTATTAAGGTAGAATATATACCCCACTTTTATATGTCATTGGCACCCAAAAGACAGTCTGCCCAGCAGGGACAACCTTATGTAACAGCTGCCAACCTGTGTGTCCCCTTTTCCTCTTTTTAACGACTTACCAAAAACCTATTGCACCACATATACAATATGGGTTGCTGCAAAGTGAGGGTGGGTGCACCCTGTGGTCTGCAGTATTTGTACCATGAAGTTTTACAGATCAGGACATGTCACCACCAGATGGGGGTTAAGGGGGGCTTTCCCCCATGTGTAAAACGAGAATAAATCTTAAAATTTAATATTGTATATATTTGCCCAGCTCTGGAGAGCTGCAGACAGGGTTTGATCACAGGGGGATAGCACATAATGCTTGCAGGCTTCACCCACTGCCTCTTGTATTGCCAATATATTATTTTCATGGCTTTATTTGTAAGGCGCTACTGATTAGCAGCTGCTTATGACAAGGGACATATTTTGGGGATATGGGTATCATCAGCAATAACTGTTAGTTATCCAGTAAAGATGGTTAAGGGAGCATTTTGTGGGAGAGGAGACAGTGTCCCTTGCTTTATGTGATCTACCAGGCTTGGGTCTTTGCTTGGTTTCTCCCAAATGTAAGAAGAAGCAGCATATCTAAAATGGGGTTGGGGGGGCGCAATACTTGCCTTGCCCTGGGCACTGACAACCCACGCTACGCCACTGGGTGGATCGGTTTACTTCAGAAAGCACAGCTATCTATGTCATTTTGCTTATTTTTGAAAATTATTTTAAAATACTTGCCAGTAATTTTGAAACAATTTTTATGCAAACTATTTTTCTCTAATTAGCCCTTTTAGAATATGCACAGATCTCAAACTGTTTTAAGGCACTTTAAATTGTGAAAAATTAAGATGAAATAAGAAAAATTGTTAATTTCTATTATGCAAGCAAATGCTAATACAAATAAAAACATATACTGCCCTGTAATGGAAGATTTTAGTATCATTTTACTAAGGTCAGACTGTGAAAAACTCTGCAGCCACATATATGCTGCTGTGTCATTGTCTACAGGGGACATGCCCCATCTCTCTCTCTCATTATCAGATAGCATTATATCTTTCTAGTTGTCATTTTATAATATGTATAGCACTAATAATACTATAGTGCCCAGTCTTTTAAATTTGTTGCATTTCTCATTTCTATTAGAGAATTAATATATAATTTCTATTCATTTTAAAAGGATGGTGATGTCACACGCTTACATTAAATAAGTTTTAAAAATTAGAGGGAAAGATACATGAAAGTAAATAAATTGTAATACATTTTAGACAAACTGAACTTTAATAATTTGCTGCAAAACATGTAATATATTCAAAAGTACATTAAATAGATCATTATTAATACCACAGAGACCTGCTCATGCACTCTGTGAAGGCTTTGGCATGTATTTATCAAGCCGTCAACCGTAAATACGCTGGAATTCCACAGCATATTTGTGGTGAGCCTGATTCGCCTTAGTTATCAAACCCTACAGACGGGCAAAAGTAGAATTTGGTGACGTGGCATACAATCGGCCGGACTCAGTCCGAAACCGATCGATGCTTACGTCACTGCAGATGTTCCAAATGCAAGTTCAGCACAATCTGACTACTTTTGGAAGTTATCAAATATCTACCAGGTACGCTCGGCACTATTCCGGCCCAGCGTACCTGGTTTTCGGAAAGAAGCGAGAGCTTATGTTCACTGCTGCCCGATATCCCATTGATTCCTATGGGAACATTTACACCTAACACCCTAACATGTAACCTGAGTCTAAACACCCCTAATCTGCCCCCCCTACACTGTCGCCACCTACATTATACTTATTAACCCCTAATCTGCCGCCCCCGACACCGCTGCCACCTAAATAAAAGTTATTAACCCCTATTCCACCGCTCCCAGACCCCGCCGCAACTAAATATACATATTAACCCCTAAACCGCCGCTCCCGGAGTCCACCGCCACCTACATTATACTTATTAACCCCTAATCTTCCGCCCCCTACACCGCCGCCACCTACATTATATTTATAAACCCCTAATCTGCCCCCCCTACACCTCCGCCACTATATTAAATTTATTAACCCATAAACCTAAGTCTAACCCTAACCCTAACACCCCCTAACTTAAATATAATTTAAATATATCTAAATAAATATAACTATCATTAAATAAATTATTCCTATTTAAAACTAAATACTTACCTATAAAATAAACCCTAAGATAGCTACAATATAACTAATAATTACATTGTAGCTAGCTTAGGGTTTATTTTTATATTACAGGCAACTTTGTATTTATTTAACTAGGTACAATAGTTATTAAATAGTTATTAACTATGTAATAACTACCTAGTTAAAATAAATACAAATATACCTGTAAAATAAAACCTAACCTAAGTTACAATTACACCTAACACTACACTATAATTAAATAAATTCCCTAAAATACAATTTAAAAAAATTATAGTATGAAAAAAACAAACACTAAATTACAGAAAATAATAAAATAATTACAAGTTTTTTAAACTAATTACACCTAATCAAATCCCCCCTAATAAAACAAAAAAGCCCCCAAAATAATAAAAAGCCCTACCCTATACTAAATTACAAATAGCCCTTAAATATCCCCCCAACATTAAAACCCACCACCCACACACCCAACCCTACTCTAAAACCCACCCAATCCCCCCTTAATAAAACATAACACTAACCCCTTGAAGATCACCCTACCTTAAGAAGTCTTCACCCAACCGGGCCGAGGTTCTCAACGAAGCCGGGCGAAGTGGTCCTCCAGATGGGCAGAAGTCTTCATCCAAGCCGGGAAGAAGAGGTCCTCCAGATGGGCAGAAGTCTTCATCCAGGCAGCATCTTCTATCTTCCTCCTTCCGGCGTGAAGCGGCTCCATCTTCAAGACATCCGATGCGGAGCATCCTTTTCAAACGACGTCCAACTGAAGAATGAAGGTTCCTTTAAATGACGTCATCCAAGATGGTGTCCCTTGAATTCCGATTGGCTGATAGAATTCTATCAGCCAATCGGAATTAAGGTAGGAAAAATCCTAGGATTGAGCTTGCATTTTATTGGCTGATTGGAATGCTTGGTTGTATTGGAGAGGTATTTGCAACAGATATAGTAAGGTTCTTATACCACTATGCAGATCACTACTTAGACCTCATCTTGAGTATTGTGTACAGTTCTGGACACCAAGGGGCCCATTTATCTAGCTCCGGATGGAGCTTGTGGGCCTGTGTTTCTGGTGAGCCTGCAGGCTCGCCAGAAACAGCAGTTATGAAGCAGCAGTCTAAAGACCGCTGCTCCATAACCCTGTCCGCATGCTCTGAGCAGGCGGACAGACATCGCCGAAAATCGACCTGATCAGATACGATCAGGTTGATTGACACCTCCCTGCTGGCCGCGAATCTGCAGGGGGCAGGGTTGCACCAGCAGCTCACAAGAGCTGCTGGTGCCATGCTGAATACGGAGAGCGTATTGCTCTCCGCATTCATCGAGGTCTGGCGGACATGATCCGCACTGTCGGATATGGTCTGCCAGACCTTTGATAAATATCCCCCCAAATCTCCAGAAGGATATCAACAAACTAGATTCTGTTCAAAAGAGGGCTACTAAAAATGGTACATGGTCTAAAAAGAATAAAACTTACTAGGAAAGGCTCAATAGCCTAAATATGTATAGCTTAAATGAGAGAAGGGAAATAAGTGATATTTATAGTAACTTTCATGTATATTAAGGGGCTTAGTAAAGCTAAGGCTGTGAATATTTTTCATAAAAAGAAAAAATCAAGGAACAAGGGGTCATGATCTCAAGCTGAAGGATAGTAGATTCAGGAGTAATTTGGAAAAGAACTTCTTAACAGAAAGAGGAATTGATTCTTGGAATAAACTTCCACAAGAGTTGGTAATGACAAACATTGTGGGGGACTTCAAGAATGCCTGGGATAAGTATAAGGCTATCCTACAAACTAGATAAGTATACGCTTATCTCCCATCAAAATCTATGTTTTTTTGGTCTAACATTTTCTTGCTCAAAATTAAATGCACATTAAACACTAAATAAATGCTAAAAAGAATGATGAATGCAAATCAGTCATATTTGTCTGAGAATAATATGCAGATGATTTTTTATTATTATATTGTTTAAATATTAAAAAAAGTTTTAAACATTTCTGTGTCCATGAAGCAGTTGGTGCCGACATCTTGTATGCCATATTTTATTTTCTCTGTTGATACCAATTAGGGACTATTATAAATGGGTCACTAAAGTGTGCAACCAATGACTGTGTAATTTTTTTTATTATATTTTTTGTTTCATATAAAATCTGTATATTATTATCTCAAAGTGTTTATCATGTTTTTTAACACCAAAATGGAAACTTGGCCATAGAATAGTTAAACAGGTAAAGATTTACTTGTATTCCTTTATCCCAATATTATTCATTGATAGAATCACAGACCATGACATATGATTTTATGCAATTAAATTGCTGTGCCCTGTATACAGAATGCTATTGGCTGCTGATGCAGCATTTCTTCAGGACTAATAGGTATAAGTTGAAATTTACAAAGGTCACAAGTCATTCAGTTTGTAGTCAGTGTCTCCCCTATTTTATTTGCTTGCTCCATTTGAGAAGCACTCTACAAATATTCCAAGTTAATTTACCCGAGAGATAATCGCAATGCGTTTTATATGGCATATATTGCATTTGTGTAAATACCTCTGTTAGCACAGAACTAACTTCTAACCTGGTTAAATGTCAAGGCAGCAAACCCACAAGGTACTATTGAATTGCTTATTGTTCTAGCTATCACTTGTTTTCTCTGAGCTGACATTTGAAAAACGTAGCATTTTGTAGAAATGCATTGATACAATTCGTACATTGTTTACATGTCTAAAAGCTTTGAACATCTCATGAAATTCCATGTTTCCCAGTATCTGTAATGAAGCTTGTTATGTAGTTAGTTGTTCATTCATTGTTAAATGTAAAGTGTTGTGATTTCATATGTAAATCTCAGCTACAAGGGAACATTTCAGAATGATTATTTAATGTAACAAGTCAACACGCTGTTGGTCTTATTTAATTGTGGTGAAAGCTTCATTTGAATTGTATGCGTTTTCTTTTTCTTTTTTAAATGTTTGTTTTTCGTTTTATCCTTTTTTGACATAAACCATCATACATTCGATAAAAAAAAGAGGGCAATGACAATAAAACAAAACATAAAATATCCAGATTACATTGATCGTGGAGACGCAGCTCCCAATTTGTCTTGGAAATCATAAATTGACTTTATTCCACCCTAAAGACAATATTAAATTAACTTAAAGGGACACTGAACCCAAAAATTTTCTTTTGTGATTCAGATAGAGCATGAATTTTTAAGCAACTTTCTAATTTACTCCTATTATCAAATTTTCTTTATTCTCTTGGTATCTTTATTTGAAATGCAAGAAACTAAGTTTAGATGCCGGCCCATTTTAGTGAACAACCTGGGTTGTCCTTGCTGATTGGTGGAAAAAATCCATCCACCAATCAAAAAATGCTGTCCAGAGTTCTTAACCCAAAAAAGCTTAGATGGCTTTTATTTCAAATAAAGATAGCAAGAGAACGAAGAAAAATTGATAATAGGAGTGAATTAGAAAGTTGCTTAAAATTGCATGCTCTCTCTGAATCACAAAAGAAAAAAATTGGGTTCAGTGTTCCTTTAAAATTGTATAATCACTAAAACTAAACACTCAACTATTAGGGCGGCTCTTCTATCACCACATTGTCGGCAGTGAAAATTAAACATGCTTCAGCGTCTCTAATACCAAAATTGATTTGAACTATATTATATTCTTACCAATAGATAGACCCATGGGGGGAATGGGGTCAGTTAAAAAAATGGGGGGGACTCCTCGGGGCATCACCAATCAATAGCTATATCCTATCATATTCCAGATCCCTTCATTGTTGTGGAAGCACCTCTTCGATAATAGTAAAAATGCTGAACTTTTCTGTAGTGGAAATATAAATTGAATCTGAATTGCCAGCGGCCATGTTAATATTGCTTTTAACCATTTTCCAAAATAAGCTTTAAGCTGTTTCTCCTGCAGAAATGTATTACCTTGCAACTCTATTGTCATTTGTAATTTAATAACGTTCACAAATTCTGATATACTGGGAGCCACTGAAGATCTCCAATCGCTGAGAATTAAATTGCGAGCTACCAAAATTGCCATATTTATCAACTGCTGATCTTCAACCATTGTGGAATTAAAAAACAAAAAGAATACATGATAGGGGGTAAGCTTAAAATTAGTTTGAAGTATACTGTTCAACCAAAAATCGATCTTGAACCAGTACTGTCTTATTTTTGGGCAATCCCACAAACAATGTCTGATATCTGCCTTTTCTGCTCTACATTTATAACATTTACCTTTTTGATTATTCAGTGACCATTTATTGATTCTATTGGGAGTGAGGTAATATTTTTTTTATCAGTTTCACTTGTTATTCCCTCCAACTAACTATCGTTGTGGCTTTTTCAACTAGAGTAATACTTTTCAGTAAATCTTGAAACTTTATATCTGAGAAATATTTAATGAGATCCCCCTCCAACTTTTTACATAATCTAGGCCACGTTTGGACAATAAAAATTTATACCAAAGTGCATTAGAATGCATACCTCTTTTATAAATGATGATACCTGCATCTAACTCTTTCAATCCCCAATCCAAACCTCTTAACTGGCACATCTGAGTAAGATAACTCCTCATTTGCAGATATGCATAGAAATTGTTTGAGGGAAGGTGATATTTTAAAGATAATTCTGTATAAGATCTTATCAATACTTTATCATCATTAATAAATTGTGGGAGAGTTCTCAATTCCTTCCTATGCCATTCTCTAAAGACTGATTATAAAGGCCCGGTGTAAAATCAGGAATACCCAGAATCTGTAAAAATTGTGATACTCGATAATCAAACGCCACTGCACTACTATATTTCTGCCAGGCACGGGCTATATTTGAAAATTACAGCAATTGACTGACATTACTGGCATTACTAGATAATTTGGCATATGTATGGTGTAGTATTGCTTTGTAGCTAAAAAGGAGCAATTCAATTTGATTCTATATCATAAAATGTTGTATAATCTGCTTCTGTAAGACAATCTATTGCATTTTTGACCAAAGTTAACCAGTTATAATACCTAATGTTTGGCAGTGAAAATCCCCCATATCTTGTTTTGTTAGTCTATCCATTGCTAGTCAAGGCTTCTTTTTGCCCCATATGAAGTTTGAGCATGCCCTATTATACCTACCAATATCTTGGTTTGATACACGTATAGGTAAATTTTGTAAGAGGAATATAATACGTGGGAAGATTATTGTCTTGATCAGCATGATCCTTGCAGTTAGAGACAGAAAAAACAAGTTCCATCTATTAAACTCACTATCCAAGTTTTTAAAGATTTCCGAATAATTGAGACTATACCATTCCTGTGCATTTCTCCCTAGCTTAATTCCAAGATACTTAATGTATGTAGATTCCTGAAATGGATGTTCATTATAGCTTTTAGGGGTGTTATAGATCCATAGGATCTCTGATTTTGTTGGGTTTATTTATAGTTTATTTTATAGCCCGAAAATTTACTATAGCAACCAATATTTTCTAGACATTTTGGAATATTTACATTTGTGTCATTAAGAAATAAAATATTGCTTTTGTAAACTGTTGGTAACATAAATATCTCCATTTAAGTCTGAGGCGGTTTTATTTTACAACCAGTTACATGGTTTACAACAGCAATGGAAACCAGGCCTATGTGACAAGAAGTGATTCTAAGTTAGATATTGCAAGTGTGGAAGAAAATAGACAATATTAAAATATGGCATTTGTTCACATGCTTATATTCTGGCAGTAAGAGAATTAAAAGAAGAAATTCTTCTTATAAGAGTGTACAGGGAGTGCAGAATTATTAGGCAAATTAGTATTTTGACCACATCATCCTCTTTATGCATGTTGTCTTACTCCAAGCTGTATAGGCTCGAAAGCCTACTACCAATTAAGCATATTAGGTGATGTGCATCTCTGTAATGAGAAGGGGTGTGGTCTAATGACCTCAACACCCTATATCTGGTGTGCATAATTATTAGGCAACTTCCTTTCCTTTGGCAAAATGGGTCAAAAGAAGGACTTGACAGGCTCAGAAAAGTCAAAAATAGTGAGATATCTTGCAGAGGGATGCAGCACTCTTAAAATTGCAAAGCTTCTGAAGCGTGATCATCGAACAATCAAGCGTTTCATTCAAAATAGTACATGGTCGCAAGAAGCGTGTGGAAAAACCAAGGTGTAAAATAACTGCCCATGAACTGAGAAAAGTCAAGCGTGCAGCTGCCAAGATGCCACTTGCCACCAGTTTGGCCATATTTCAGAGCTGCAACATCACTGGAGTGCCCAAAAGCACAAGGTGTGAAATACTCAGAGACATGGCCAAGGTAAGAAAGGCTGAAAGACGACCACCAGTGAACAAGACACACAAGCTGAAACGTCAAGACTGGGCCAAGAAATATCTCAAGATTTTTCTAAGGTTTTATGGACTGATGAAATGAGAGTGAGTCTTGATGGGCCAGATGGATGGGCCCGTGGCTGGATTGGTAAAGGGCAGAGAGCTCCAGTCCGACTCAGACGCCAGCAAGGTGGAGGTGGAGTACTGGTTTGGGCTGGTATCTTCAAAGATGAGCTTGTGGGGCCTTTTCGGGTTGAGGATGGAGTCAAGCTCAACTCCCAGTCCTACTGCCAGTTTCTGGAAGACACCTTCTTCAAGCAGTGGTACAGGAAGAAGTCTGCATCCTTCAAGAAAAACATGATTTTCATGCAGGACAATGCTCCATTACACGCGTCCAAGTACTCCACAGCGTGGCTGGCAAGAAAGGGTATAAAAGAAGAAAATCTAATGACATGGCCTCCTTGTTCACCTGATCTGAACCCCATTGAGAACCTGTGGTCCATCATCAAATGTGAGATTTACAAGGAGGGAAAACAGTACACCTCTCTGAACAGTGTCTGGGAGGCTGTGGTTGCTGCTGCACGCAATGTTGATGGTGAACAGATCAAAACACTGACAGAATCCATGGATGGCAGGCTTTTGAGTGTCCTTGCAAAGAAAGGTGGCTATATTGGTCACTGATTTGTTTTTGTTTTGTTTTTGAATGTCAGAAATGTATATTTGTGAATGTTGAGATGTTATATTGGTTTCACTGGTAAAAATAAATAATTGAAATGGGTATATATTTGTTTTTTGTTAAGTTGCCTAATAATTATGCACAGTAATAGTCACCTGCACACACAGATATCCCCCTAAAATAGCTATAACTAAAAACAAACTAAAAACTACTTCCAAAACTATTCAGCTTTGATATTAATGAGTTTTTTGGGTTCATTGAGAACATGGTTGTTGTTCAATAATAAAATTAATCCTCAAAAATACAACTTGCCTAATAATTCTGCACTCCCTGTATATGTGTCAGTAATTGATCTGTCTACTATTCACTGTTCTTTCAAATGGAAAGTCATGCCCCTGAAGCCCAGTAACCCCTAGGCAGTCACCAACTCTGCCTTATTAGTATTCCAGAACTCACCTGGGCACTGAGGCTATTGATGAGTATTAAAATCAACCAAGACTGATGCCTGCAGGGCCAGTAACTGCTTGACCTCCTTTCTCTTTTGGTCATTCACACTAACCCATCTCTATTTTTACCTCTACAGCCGACATCAATAGCAATGCAATTTAGCATAATAAACCCCAGTGTGCTATCATTAAATGTAATATAGATGAATTACATCTATCCAATGGTATCATTTGTACCACATCTGACATTTGCAAAATGTGCATAATTGTTGTTATTCTTCTCATTACTTTTGTTATTTTATCGAAGTGACATTTTGCCATATGGAGATATTTGATCTCCATTAAACGTATCACATTTGCTCATGTTCTCTGTCTTGTAACATGCATAAAGTGATTGATCAAAATTGTCTCTCCTTTTAGGAACATCAGTGAGTCATGTACCAATCAATTCTATATTGGGAAGAAATCTGTTAGTAATAAAACTGTTTCTAAAATATATGTCAATAGAAAAAGTTTTACATGGAACAGGATATTTATGCTAAACGACAAGCTAATATAGATAAGGCAGTACTTATTTATACTTGCTGACAAGGCTTTAATCAGTAAAAAGTCAAAAGCTTATTTGAAAACCTGCTGCGTTTCACAGCATGAAATTGCCAACAGCAGGGCAGATATCTTGTAAAGTATTAAAAAATTATGCTGGCAGCACATGATAATCTTCAAGGGAAAACAATCAAATCTCTCCTAATCATATGACACACCACAAAAAAATTATACTCACTTGACTCTTGTTGTCAATTAAAACCTCCTCCCACCTGTCTTGAATATCTATACAATTTTTTGTGTTATGTTTGTGCTGCAAAAATGAATGTTTGTGCTGGTTTTGTTTGAGATATTTTTCAATCTCTGCCCATTTAAAACGCAATGTAATTAAATTGTAAAAAGATATATTCCATTTGTTTATGCTATGTCTGTGCAGCAAAAATGAAAATTTTGGTCAGTTGGGTTTCAAAGACATTATATTTTGACCTCAGTCTCCGCCCACTTTCCACCCCATGTAATTTAATTGTAAAAAAAACAAATATACCATTTGTGCCAGTTTGGTTTTGGAGATATTGCACATTATATTCTATGTGACTCCAATCTCCCCCCACTTTCCACCCCATGTGATTAAATTGTAAAAATAATATATACCATTTGTTTGTGCTGTGTCAGTGCTGATTTGTGCTGCAAAAATTATTGTATGTGCCGGTTTGGTTTATTAAAATTGCACTTTATATTATAGGCCATGTAACTTCAGTCTCCGCCCACTTTACACCCCATGTAATTAAATTGCAAAAATAAAATATTCCATTAGTTTGTGCTGCATTTGTGCTGCAAAAACAAACTTTTGTGCTTGTTTTGGTTTTGTAAAAATGGCACATTATATTCCATGGGACCCTAATCTCCCCACACTTTGCATTCTAAGTAATTAAATCATAAAGAAAAATAAAACTATTTGGTTGTGCTCCATTAGGACCCATAAACCACTTATTGGCCATATTAACCTGTTGTTGCCACGTTAATCGCCCCATATGGCATGCAAAGTCCTATATTGCCTAGTTAACCCCAAGTATGCCATGTTAACCCCAACTTGCCCAATATTAACCCTGATTTGCTCAGAGTTTATTTGTTGGTTAACAAGGCAAACCAGGAGTTAACTAAGCAAACCAGCACTCAGAAACAAAACCAGCACCATTTTTATTTTATTTTTTATGGCACAAATCAGCACAAATGCAGCACAAATGAATGGTGTAATTTTTTTTTCCGATTGAATTACATGGGGTTGAAAGTGGGTGGAGATAATGTCACATGGGCTACAATATAAAGTGCAATATCTCTCAAATGAAACAACACAAATGTTCTAATTTGCAGTGCAAATCAGCACAATCACAGCTCAAATGAATGGTGTATTTTTTATTTAATTACACAAGGTGGAAAGTGGGTGAAAATGAGGTCACATGGTCTACAATATAAAGAGCAATATCTCAGAAACGAAACCGGCACAAATGTTCATTTTTGCAGCAAAAATCGGCACAAATGTAGCCCAAATGGTATTTTTTTTTTTCATGATTTAATTACATGGGGTGGAAAGTGGGTGGAGATGAGGTCACATGGGCTAAAATATAAAGTGCAATATCTCAGAAATGAAAACGGCACAAATCAGCACAAACTAATGGTATATTTCTTCATGATTTAATTTACATGAGGTTGAAAGTGGACGGAGATTGAGGTCACATAGGCTAAAATATAATGTGTGATTTCTCCGTAACAAAACCAGCAATAATGCTTGTTCTTGCGTCACAAATCAGTTCAAACTTATTACAAAGGAATGTTATTTTTGTATTCACAATTTAATAACATTGAGTGCCAACTTCACACAGCTCTGCCAGTCTCATTCACCTGAAGGCACTTTGAGGTTTGTACGCTGACCTCAAGTTTTGGGGGGGTAGTTATCAAGCCGTCTACTTTTCTGGCTTCGCCGGCCCAATACGTCCGCCTAAGCTCGCCTACCTTCGCCGCCGCGGACCTGAAAAAATATGCCTAAGTTATCAAATAAAGCTGTCAAAAAGCCACGGGGCGATGAGCAGCGGACTGTGACAGTTATCACTCATCCGATCTCGCTGCCCTTCGGCTTTTTCCCAGATTTATTGCTAGCCTGTCACTAAGCACTCACACTAAACTGCACTGTTCTACCCCCTATACCGGCGCCCCCGGAGCCCCCCGCAACTAAATAAAGTTACTAACCCCTAAACCGCCGCTCCTAGACCCTGCCGCAAGTCTTATAAATGTATTAACCCCTAAACTGCCGCTCCCGGACACCGCTTCCACCTACATTATACTTAGTAACCCCTATCCTGCCCCCCCTATACCGTCGCCCTCTATTATAAAATTATTAACCCCTATCCTGCTGATCCCGCACCTCTCCGCAACTAAATAGTTTAACCCCTAAACCGCCGCTCCATGAACCCGCCGCAACCTATATTAAACCTATTAACCCCTATCCTGCCCCCCCTACACCGTCGCCACCTATAATAAATTTATTAACCCCTAATCTGCCCCCCCTACACCGTCGCCACCTATAATAAATGTATTAACCCCTATCCTGCCCCCCACTACGCCGCCGCCACTGTAATAAAATTATTAACCCCTAAACCTAAGTCTAACCCTAACGCCCCCCTAACTTAAATATTAATTAAATAAATCTAAATAAATTAACTCTTATTAACTAAATGAATCCTATTTAAAACTAAATACTTACCTTTAAAATAAACCCTAATATAGCTACAATATAAATAATAATTATATTCTAGCTATCTTAGGATTTATATTTATTTTACAGGTAACTTTCAATTTATTTTAACCATGTACAATAACTATTAAATAGTTATTAACTATTTAATAGCTTACCTAGCTAAAATAAAGAGAAATGTACATGTGAAATAAATCCTAACCTAAGTTACAATTACACCTAACACTACACTATACTTTAATAAATTATTCCTATTTAAAAATAAATACTTACCTGTAAAATAAACCCTAAGATAGCTACAATGTAATTAATAATTATATTATAGCTATCTTAGGATTTATATTTATTTTACAGGTAACTTTGTATTTATTTTAGCTATTTAGAATAGTTATTAAATAGTTATTAACTATTTAATAACTACCTAGCTAAAAGAAATACAAAATTACCTGTAAAATAAATCCTAACTTAAGTTACAATTAAACCTAATACTACACTATCATTAAATTAACTAAAGAAACTACCTACAAATAACTACAATTAAATACAATTACATAAACTAACTAAAGTACAAAAAATAAAAAAAGCTAAGTTACAAAAAATAAAAAATTAAGTTACAAACATGTTAAAAATATTACAACAATTTTAAGCTACTTACACCTAATCTAAGCCCCCTAATAAAATAACAACCCCCCCCCCAAAATAAAAAAAATCCCTACCCTATTCTAAATTAAATAAATTTCAAAGCTCTTTTACCTTACCAGCCCTTAAAAGGGCCATTTGTGGGGGCATGCCCCAAAAAGTTCAGCTCTTTTGCCTGTAAAAGAAAAATACAACCCCCCCCAACATTAAAACCCACCACCCACATACCCCTAATCTAACCCAAACCCCCCTTACAAAAACCTAACACTAATCCCCTGAAGATCATCCTACCTTGAGTCGTCTTCACTCAGCCGAGCCACCGATGGAACTGAAGAGGACATCCGGAGCGGAAGAAGTTAATCCTCCAAGCGGCGCTGAAGAAATCTTCCATCCGATGAAGTCATAATCCAGGCGGCGCTGAAGAAGTCTTCGATCCGGCCGATGTCATCTTCAAAGAGGCGCTGAAGAGGTCTTCTATCCGGGCGAAGTCATCTTCCAAGCCGGGTCTTGAATCTTCCTTCCGCCGACGCGGAACCACCTTCTTCACCGACGGACTACGACGAATGACGGCTCCTTTAAGGGACGTCATCCAAGATGGCGTCCCCTCAATTCCGATTGGCAGATAGGATTCTATCAGCCAATCGGAATTAAGGTAGGAAAATCTGATTGGCTGATGGAATCAGCCAATCCGATTCAAGTTCAATCCGATTGGCTGATCCAATCAGCCAATCAGATTGAGCTCGCATTCTATTGGCTGATCGGAACAGCCAATAGAATGCGAGCTCAATCTGATTGGCTGATTCCATCAGATTCCGGGCAGATTAGGGGTTAATAAATTTATTATAGGTGGCGACGGTGTAGGGGGGGCAGGATAGGGGTTAATACATTTAATATAGGTTGCGGCGGGTTCAGGGAGCGGCGGTTTAGGGGTTAATACATTTATTATAGTTGCGGTGGGCTCCAGGAGTGGCGGTTTAGGGGTTAATATGTATAGAGTAGCTTGCGGTGGGCTCCGGGAGCGGCGGTTTAGGGGGTAATAACTTTATTTAGTTGCGGCGGTGTAGGGGGGGTCAGATTAGCGGTGTTTAGACTCGGGGTACATGTTAGGGTGTTAGGTGTAGACAGCTCCCATAGGAATCAATGGGATGTCTGTCAGCAGCGAACTTGTACTTTCGCTATGGTCAGACTCCCATTGATTCCTATGGGATCCGCCGCCTCCAGGCTGGCGCTTTGAAAACCAGGTACGCTGGGCCGTAAAAAGTGCCGAGCGTACCTGCTAGTTTTTTGATAACTAGCAAAAGTAGTGAGATTGTGCCGCACTTGTGTGCGGAACATCTGGAGTGACGTAAGAATCGATCTGTGTCGGACTGAGTCCGGCGGATCAAAGTTTACGTCACAAAATTCTACTTTTGCCGGTCTCGAGCCTTTGATAACTAAGGCGAATCAGCCTCGCCACAAATACGCTGGAATTCCAGCGTATTTGAGGTTGACGGCTTGATAACTAGGCCCCTTTGGCTGGAAATCTCTAGGCTAGTAAACAATTATTTTCCCTATCTTCAATATTGAGCAGTATATCAATTTTTTTTTTTCTTTCATGAATACTAACTCTTTATCATTTACTTGTAGACTATTGTGTAATTTTCAGTCCTTCTAATGAAGCCCTTAATATCATTGTACCCCTTCAACCCCCCACCCCAAGCTAATATAGGTAAAATTTTAATAGTTCCAGCGCTTTATAGTTTGTTTTTTTTACTTATTTAATTATTCCTACAAATGGAATGCAACTACTGTTACTGCTATTATGCAGCTGCAATCTAGTGATAATTTTTATTGTCACCCAGGAAGTAGTGAGGTACCCTATGAAATGTCTCCCACATCACTTAACCCAGACTTGGCATTCCCTGATGCTGCTAGTCTTTTGGACGATAAACCAAAGATACCAGCTAGTAACCCTGGTGATCTATAGAGGAAACTTCATGACACAAGGAACTATTATTGGTATTATTGGGGTGTGAGACATTCAGTGATTTTAACATACCTTATATATACACTTTAGGTTTCAAGTTGGGACTTTGTTTTTACTAAACAGTTGGTAATTGTATTTATTGTATTTAGCTGCTACCAGTGTTGCAGTGTATAGGTAGTGGTGGATTGAAAAGTAATCACCAAAAGGATATATACTTCTTCTTGCAAATTGATTAATATTGACAAGACATTTTTAATTTGGTATGATTTATATAACAGTAAGAATAAGATTTTATTTCACATTCTCTCGTTGGCACTCCTTATTGTGTACTTTTTTTGTTCTGTATCACTCCTCTCAGTTTATTTAAGAGCAGAAAACAATCTCTTGCATTCTCTTCCATTTGTCAGTAATTTAATTGGCTCTTTAAAGCATTGATTTAAATAAGGCATGTAACAAATAATAGTAACACCTGGGACTAGATCATAGAATTTTTAATTTGATTGGATTATTCCCAACATGGCATGAGTTGTGAATGGAGAATTTATTTGGTGTTACACAATGGCTTCCCAGATAGCAGACTGAACTGTAAAATAAAAAGCTGTTGAAATTGGCATTGTGTGTTACAAATGGATGTTATCCGGGACTATATTTTATTGCCAGATGTGCCAGCTGTTAATATGTTCTTACTCATCAGGTATTGTTATACCTTCAGTTCACACAAGTTATATTACAATATATATTTATTCAAATACATAGCTTAAAAAGGGCTGCGAGGGACAATCTAGTCAAAATTAAACGTTCATGATTCAGATAGGGCATGCAATTTTTAACAACTTTCCAATTTACTTTTAGCATCATATTTGCATTTTTCTCTTGATATTCTTTGTTGAAAGCTAAACCTAGCTAGGCTCACATACTCATTTCTAAGTTGTTTAAGGCTGCCTTTTAAATTAGTGCATTTTGACAGTTTTTCACAGTTAGACAGTGCTAGTTCATGTGTTCTATATAGATAACATTATTCTTACTCCCATTGAGTTATTTATGAGTCAGAATTGATTGGCTAAACAGCATGTCTGTCAAAAGAAGTGAAATAAGGGGCAGTCTGCAGAAGCTTAAATACAAGGTAACCACAGAGTTGAAAAGTATATTAATATAACAGTATTGGTTCTGCAAACTGGGGAATGGGTAATAAAGGGATTATCCAAATGTTTAAACAATAAAAAAATTCAAGTAGACTGTCTTTTTAAGGAACAATTAAACATGGCTTTTCAGCAAGGCATAAAGGCCTAGATTTAGAGTTGGGAGGTAGCCGTCAAAACCAGCGTTAGAGGCTCCTAACGCTGGTTTTTACCGCCCTCTGGTATTTGGAGCCAGTCATTAAAGGGTCTAACGCTCACTTTACAGCCGCAACTTTTCCATACCGCAGATCCCCTTACGTCAATTGCGTATCCTATCTTTTCAATGGGATCTTTCTAACGCTGGTATTTAGAGTCGTGGCTGAAGTGAGCGTTAGAAATCTAACGACAAAACTCCAGCCGCAGAAAAAAGTTAGTAGTTAAGAGCTTTCTGGGCTAACGCCGGTTCATAAAGCTCTTAACTACTGTGCTCTAAAGTACACTAACACCCATAAACTACCTATGTACCCCTAAACCGAGGTCCCCCCACATCGCCGCCACTATATTTAAATGTTTTAACCCCTAATCTTCCGATCCGTACACTGCCACCAACTACGTTATCCCTATGTACCCCTAATCTGCTGCCCCTAACACTGCCGACCCCTATATTATATTTATTAACCCCTAATCTGCCCCCCACAACGTCGCCTCCACCTGCCTACACTTATTAACCCCTAATCTGCCGACCGGACCGCGCCGCTATTATAATAAAGTTATTAACCCCTAATCCGCCTCACTCCCGCCTCAATAACCCTATAATAAATAGTATTAACCCCTAATCTGCCCTCCCTAACATCACCGACACCTAACTTTAAGCATTAACCCCTAATCTGCCGACCGGAGCTCACCGCTATTCTAATAAATTTTTTAACCCCTAAAGCTAATTCTAACCCTAACCCTAACACCCCCCCTAACTTAAATATAATTTAAATCTAACTAAATAAATTAACTATTATTAAATAAATTATTCCTATTTAAAGCTAAATACTTACCTGTAAAATAAACCCTAATATAGCTACAATATAAATTATAATTATATTGTAGCTATTTTAGGATTTATATTTATTTAACAGGTAACTTTGTAATTATTTTAACCAGGTACAATAGCTATTAAATAGTTAATAACTATTTAATAGTTACCTAGTTAAAATAATTACTAAATTACCTGTAAAATAAATCCTGACCTAAGTTACAATTAAACCTAACACTACACTATCAATAAATAAATTAAATAAAATACCTCCAATTTCCTACAATTAAACCTAACACTACACTATCAATACATTAATTAAATACAATACCTACAAATAACTACAATTAAATAAACTAACTAAAGTACAAAATATAAAAAAGAACTAAGTTACAAAAAATAAAAAAATATTTACAAACATTAGAAAAATATTACAACAATTTTAAACTAATTACACCTACTCTAAGCCCCCTAATAAAATAACAAAGCTCCCCAAAATAAAAAAATGCCCTACCCTATTCTAAATTAAAAAAGTTCAAAGCTCTTTTACCTTACCAGCCCTTAAAAGGACCTTTTGTGGGGCATGCCCCAAAGAATTCAGCTCTTTTGCCTATAAAAAAAAACATACAATACCCCCCAACATTACAACCCACCACCCACATACCCCTAATCTAACCCAAACCCCCGTTAAATAAACCTAACACTAAGCCCCTAAAGATCTTCCTACCTTATCTTCACCTCACCGGGTATCACCGATCGGTCCTGGCTCCGAAATCTTCATCCAACCCAAGCGGGGGCTGGCGATCCATAATCCTGCGGCTGAAGAGGTCCAGAAGAGGCTCCAAAGTCTTCATCCTATCCGGGAAGAAGAGGCGATCCAGACCGGTAACCATCTTGTTCCAAGCGGCATCTTCTATCTTCATCCGATGAGGAACGGCTCCATCGTGAAGACCTCCAGCGCGGATCAATCTTCTTCCTCCGACGTCCAACTGAAGAATGACGATTCCTTTAAGGGATGTCATCCAAGATGGCGTCCCTCGAATTCCGATTGGCTGATAGGATTCTATCAGCCAATCGGAATTAAGGTTCCGATCAGCCAATAGAATGCGAGCTCAATCTGATTGGCTGATCGGATCAGCCAATCGGATTGAACTTGATTCTGATTGGCTGATTCCATCAGCCAATCAGAATTTTCCTACCTTAATTCCGATTGGCTAATAGAATCCTATCAGCCAATCGGAATTCGAGGGACGCCATCTTGGATGACGTCCCTTAAAGGAACCGTCATTCTTCAGTTGGACGTCGGAGGAAGAAGATTGATCCGCGCTGGAGGTCTTCACGATGGAGCCGTTCCTCATCGGATGAAGATAGAAGATGCCGCTTGGATCAAGATGGTTGCCGGTCTGGATTGCCTCTTCTTCCCGGATAGGACGAAGACTTTGGAGCCTCTTCTGGACCTCTTCAGCTGCAGGATTATGGATCGCCAGCCCCCGTTTGGGTTGGATGAAGATTTCGGAGCCAGGACCGATCGGTGATACCCGGCGAGGTGAATATAAGGTAGGAAGATCTTCAGGGGCTTAGTGTTAGGTTTATTTTAGGGGGGTTTGGGTTAGATTAGGGGTATGTGGGTGGTGGGTTGTAATGTTGGGGGGGTATTGTATGTTTTTTTTTACAGGCAAAAGAGCTGAATTATTTGGGGCATGCCCCACAAAAGGTCCTTTTAAGGGCTGGTAAGGTAAAAGAGCTTTGAATTTTTTTAATTTAGAATAGGGTAGGGCATTTTTTTATTTTGGGGGGCTTTGTTATTTTATTAGGGGGCTTAGAGTAGGTGTAATTAGTTTAAAATTGTTGTAATATTTTTCTAATGTTTGTAAATATTTTTTTCTTTTTTGTAACTTAGTTCTTTTTTATTTTTTGTACTTTAGTTAGTTTATTTCATTGTATTTATTTGTAGATATTGTATTTAATTAATTTATTGATAGTGTAGTGTTAGGTTTAATTGTAGATAATTGTAGGTATTTTATTTAATTAATTTATTGATAGTGTAGTGTTAGGTTTAATTGTAACTTAGGTTAGGATTTATTTTACAGGTAATTTTGTAATTATTTTAACTATTTTAGCTATTAAATAGTTCTTAACTATTTAATAGCTATTGTACCTGGTTAAAATAAATACAAAGTTACCTGTTAAATAAATATAAATCCTAAAATAGCTATAATATAATTATAATTTATATTGTAGCTATATTAGGGTTTATTTTACAGGTAAGTATTTAGCTTTAAATAGGAATAATTTATTTAATAAGAGTTAATTTATTTCGTTAGATTTAAATTATATTTAACTTAGGGGGGTGTTAGGGTTAGGGTTAGACTTAGCTTTAGGGGTTAATCCATTTATTACAGTAGCGGCGAGATTCGGTCGGCAGATTAGGGGTTAATAATTGAAGTTAGGTGTTGGCGATGTTAGGGAGGGCAGATTAGGGGTTAATACTATTTATTATAGGGTTATTGAGGCGGGAGTGAGGCGGATTAGGGGTTAATAACTTTATTATAGTAGCGGTGCGGTCCGCTCGGCAGATTAGGGGTTAATAAGTGTAGGCAGGTGGAGGCGACGTTGAGGGGGGCAGATTAGGGGTTAATAAATATAATATAGGGGTCGGCGGTGTTAGGGGCAGCAGATTAGGGGTACATAGGAATAATGTAGGTAGCGGCGGTTTACGGAGCAGCAGATTAGGGGTTAAAAAAATATGCAGGTGTCAGCGATAGCGGTGGCGGCAGATTAGGGGTTAATAAGTGTAAGGTTAGGGTTGTTTAGACTCGGGGTTCATGTTAGGGTGTTAGGTGCAGACGTAGGAAGTGTTTCCCCATAGAAAACAATGGGGCTGCGTTAGGAGCTGAACGCTGCTTTTTTGCAGGTGTTAGGTTTTTTTTCAGCTCAAATGGCCCCATTGTTTTCTATGGGGGAATCGTGCACGAGCACGTTTTTTAAGCTGGCCGTATCCGAAAGCACCGCTGGTATCTAGAGTTGCAGTGGCGTTAAATTATGCTCTACGCTCCCTTTTTGGAGCCTAATGCACTGAAAACCCAGGCATTCTGTGAACTCTAAATACCAGTGGTATTTAAAAGGTGCGGGGGAAAAAAAGCACGCGTAGCTAACGCACCCCTTTGGCCGCCAAACTCTAAATCTAGCCGAAAATTTTTCATTATTGAAAATTAAACATTATTGCAATATACATTCATTATTTATTTTGCTTATTTTTCCTGTAAAATTTCTTGAAGGGAGGCTTGGGTTAATACTTTTATCTCATTTATCTGTGAGTGTTTATGTACCCCTCCCCCTCCTACCTCACATTCTCTGTGCTCATTTGCTTTTTAAGGTGGATTAACAGTAGATGTAGCCACCAATCAGTAAGCACTGAAATGGGCCAGCTCCTAAGCCTACATTCCTGCTTTTTCAAATAAAGATACCAAGAGAACAAAGAAAATTGATAATAGGAGTAATTAGAAAGTTGCTTAAAAGTGCATTTAATAATGACATAATTATCAATATGATTATTTTAGCAGTTAGGTACATAATCTTTAAAAAAATGGAAAGGAAAAAAAAAAATTCCCAATATACTGGAGATTAAAAACTGTTTGAAGAAACAATGTATATTAGAACAAATAAATACTAATCTGAGCAATGAACGTGATATTGTGCGTTTTTTTAAGAAGTGGTCAGTGTTTATTAAAACTCTTTCTCGTAATGAGATAGATTATCTGATCTACCCATTTAGGAATTCAGAGCTGGTGCTATGGTGAACTACCTTACCCATCTTTCTCTACTCCCCCTCCCCCCACACACCCCTTTTTTTCTCTCTTTTTTTCACTCTATTGCTTCTCTTTCTTTTCCTTTTTTCTTAAAAAAAGATAAACTAACCAATAGATTATGAGGTACTAAATAAAATATACTTGTATTTGTTTTTAATTTGATGCAGTTATACTGGATGCTGTTTAAACAGAGAACTATGTTTTCTGTGATTTCTTTTTTAGTATTTAGCTCTACGCCCTGCGAGGCAGGAAACTGTGTGGCTTTTCATTTATTGCTGTGCCCAGTACACAGCTACACGCCCCGTTGGTATGTGATGACTAAATGTGCATCATTAACACTCCTATTCAGCTTGACCAGTCAGTTATCAGATGGTCATTTTTTGTCATCCAAAATCAGCCAAAAAATCGCTGGAAAGAAGGCGGCGCCCCCACCTTTGATAAAGCCTACGGGCGAGTGGGGAGGGGAGTAGGAACTCTGATCTCTATTTTTAAATTTTTACAATAGTGGCAACTTGATGCATATTACATTAACCGTACTTTAACTGTCAGAATACTAGTAGATATTAGATCCTGACGATTTGTGTTGCCAATCGAGTATAAACTACTGTGTTAGGCATTTGCTCTGCAGTTTACAATTTAACGGATCTAACTGGCTAATACCGTAGTAGTGCTATCCAATACTGCTAATAACCACAGTGCAAAATGTGCGCCTTCTTCTAATTACGTAGCATAACAGCAATATATATCGTTTGAATAATAATATAACTGTAATATTGGTGCAAAATGTGAGCCTAGATTTAAACAAGATAATATTCTAATGATATATACCTACAAGTCAGTATTTGTAATTACAGTGATTGACGATTTACTCTGCCTAGAGCACAAACTGCTATATAAGACATCTGCTCTGTAGTGAACTATCTAACTAAATTAACATATAATATTGTTACTCAGTAATGGTGCAAAGGTGCGCATACATATAACTGTATAGCATAACAAACAGTACTACTATAATATTGGTGCATAATGTGCGCTTAGATCTAGATTGAAAAATACCTCACAAAATATATTTGACAACTAGCATTTGTTACCATAAATGTTACATCAATAGCTGTGCAAATACCTAGACAGCTTTTGCCTAGCAATGTATAACCATATATTATATTGTGTTGAGACTGTTTGTCAATACCACAATAGTGTCACTCAATAAGGGAATATTACGAATAACTTCAAGCCAAGCGATGTGCGCCTCCTTCAAACCACGTAGCATAACAGCTTTATATATCATTTAAATAGGAGTATAACTACAATATTGGTGCAAAATATGCGCCTAGATCCAAATATCCTAATGATAATTCGTAATTTCAATGATTGACGATTTACTTCGCCCTTGAGCTCTAACTGCTATGTATAACATCTGCTCTGTAGTTTACGATCTAACCGAATTAACCTATAAACTGTACAATTGTAACTCTGTTGCAGAAGCAGGGAAAATTGCTACTCAATAACGATGCCTAGGTGCGCCCACTTATAATAGGAATAAACACCACTACGATATATATCGTTGACTATATAAGTATAACTATAATACCGGTGCACAGTGCACGCCTAGATCTAAACTACATATATATATATATATATATTCGACAGTCAGTATTTGCTCCATATATATTGCTCTTGGGGAACAAATTGTGGATCCTTATAATCGGACAACAATGCAGCACCTCTCATACTAGTATTAATGATTTCCTACACTGTGTTTATATTTTGACTATATTGCATCTCCTTGTCCAGCTTGTGGTTTTAAATAAATTTGTTTTTTAGCTATAAAAAGTTATGTTTTAAAAAAAAAACTCTTCTTTCGGGGCCAGGCTCATTTTTTGTTCATCTATCTAACATATTGATTAATGTTGTGAGTGCTAATAAGTACACTCTTTGCACTTGTTTTCTCTTTGAGCTTACAATTTGTGCTTAATGCCCCTTTAAATTCTGTTAAAGATTATGCAGGTGGCTGGGATAATAGGTAAATGGGTAACAAGATGAAGAGTATCAGTTGTAAATAATTACAAAAGTTTGTGTCTCAGGGTTTAGATAAAGCAAAGCAATAGAGTTTTCTGACAGTGTTTGGATCTGATGAAAAAAAAAAATGGATGGACAGGAAAGGTAGCAGATAGTTAGTTTTTAATAAAAAAAGTATTTTAATGTCTATTGAAATATAGGTTCCCCATCATCCGAAGACCTCCTTCTGGTAAACACAGATTTTGGTGAGCTACATTCAGCTAATCACAGGCTATATCAGCCCAAGACATTTTTTTATATACAGATTGTGCAATAGTGAATTAATGCTGTATATAGAACTCAATAACTTGGCAGGTGCAGAATTGGATTGGCTGTTCTAGAAAACGCATAACTGAGTTTCACAGACTAAGGATCATGAATTTGTAAAAGCAAGGATAAACTTAATTATCTTAAATGCATTACTAACGTGTATTCTGATTGAAACAGCACCCACCTGCAGCACTGCTTTTTATATCATTATTTGCCTTTTACTTGTAACTGTCGCACATCTCATCACACTTCTTTATCCAATATGCAAGAATATATGCATATGCCAAATTTCCATGAACCCAAAGAAGTCAAATATATATATAGGTCAAACATTAGCTATTATACACATTAATGAGACAGACTCACTTTTAGGTGGTAAAAAGCCTACAACAAGCCTATTCCGTTTTATGTTAGTTATTTCAAACAGAAATACAATTTCAACCCCTAATTTTAGTAAAGCAGCAATTCCCATCCGTATATGAAGCATTACAAACAGTTTAGAAGGCAAACTTTATGATCAGTATCAGAGTGTGATAAATAAATATTTGAATGATGATTGGTGTTTGATCATTTTTAGGGATATGCAAATCCAGATCTTAATGTGTTGCACTTTCACAAGAAGAAATCCATCTCCATAAGAACTTATTGGAGCAACAGCCACTAAATCTTGGCGGAGGGTGGTGACCATTGTAGCACCTCCTATACCATGGGGGAAATGGTTGCCCATCCATGTTAAGTGATCTCTGATTTGACCTTCTGTCCTGGATTATGAAATAAATAAAAAAAGAAGTTACTGGGGGGCGTGTCCAAGTAGCGGCTCTGTGCAGTCGCACTTTTCTAAGCTCTGGGAGAAAAATATATAATCTGCTGATTATTGATTTAATGCTACAGCTTCTATCACTCGTACAATTGACATTGTACTTTCTTAGACCAGCAACCAACAATATCTCACAAGTGGCTGTGTTTATGACCCCTGAGAGGAAAACTGACAATAGAGGCCTGAAGCGGCGCCTACAATACAGGCAGCGTCCCACCCCCCCCCCAGGAAACTCATGGGGTATTTTGCCAGTATTGGTCAGTATAAAGACATTCAGCAATACCATCTATACTTTTAAAACTTCTTTGAGCAGATATAATAATACGACGGTGCAGTTATAAAGTGAATGTCGTCATAACCCTCTAACAACCATAATGCAGTATGACGACTCATATACCAATTCAGATCTACTAATGGATAAGCTGGATGCTTTGTTTCAAGCCATGATAGCTAAAGCACCATCAGAACAGGACATACAACTTGTAATGACATAAGTAGCATTTACAAATGCCACAGAACCCATACCGCATCAGTTTCTGGAAGAAGGGACTGAGCTAAACTTAAAACATGAAGAGATCAGTCAAATTACTATCCCTGGCAACGGAACTTCTACTCAATCAGGAGGCAGCTCTACAATGGCATCCCAAGGGAACATGCACAGAATAACAGATGATACACCGTGGCAGGGTCTACAAACCAAATTCCCTTTGCCAAAGGCAGACTTGATGAGATGGAACCACACTGTCATATTTACCATGATCGTGCCATCATGCGGAGCAAACATTTGGCGAAGAAGCTGGACCCAACCCTTGCAGGTAGTTGAGGCAGAGATTAAGGTCCACTCCATATTGTGTCACTAAATAGCACCGGATTAAAAAGAATGCAGCTTGGGACAGAGTGGAACCTGGAGTCAGCAGTATTGCTGCGGGAGCTCGGGGGGTACTTCTGGACAGCTGGGGACTCTGAGGCTTTACGCTCACTATATAATATTCTCAGTCCGGAGGCTAATTTAACCGCTATACAAGGTACTAAGAACATTGATTTACCACAAAACATTTTGGTGACTATGATTTTTTATTGAACTGTTGGAGTTATGCACTCAAGGAAAGGAGTCAACCAACACACATGATCCAGCACCCATGAGGGTGTCAAGGATACGATCATCCAGCACTCTATCTTAGGAGGATGACAGCAATACCGTAATGTTCTTCTGCCAATAGACTTTCTGTTGTAGCATAAATATATATATATATATATATATATATATATATATATATATATATATATATATATATATATATATATATATGTTGACATGTCGCAAAGTTAGATGTTGCTCAGTTCTATTATATGTTTAAGGTTATGTTTAATGTGTTTTAATTTTATGATACTACTCAACAGTATATACACTAGGTGGGAAAAGTAGTTATATATTGCTGAGGCAGCTCAAGTCGCAGTAACATGGAAGCTATTTGCAGACGTTAGCATACATCTTTATCTGTAGCACCTGGGATGATCATTGACAAGTTATCTAAACTATAGGCTCAAAATACTGGCTCTCGTGCTGCTGGCGGCAGCAGTGGCAAAAGAGCAGAAATATACATATTTAATAGAGAAAAAGTCACATCTCACTAGATATTACAGGAAAAAGCCCATCCATATATTGATCCTCACATTGGGGAGAGCTAACTCAGCAATTTATTTTTGAAAACAAGTAGAAAGAACACAAGTTACAACCACAATACAATTATAATGTCTACTCTTCCCACCCTCAGAAGGCAAACAACCTCCCAATAACAATTAATATACCCTAATTGTTTCTCATTTGAACTGTGTCATTGCATAGCCCTGACAAAGCTGCTAAAATTCCATATAATATGTATATGTTCAAAACACCTACTCTATCTAAAACACGTCAGAATAGGTTTTGCTTCAAATAACAATGTTTTGCACCATTCTGGTAACTTGCATCTTTACTATAGATTATACTATATACTTATTTTTCACATATATATTGGGATGCAGTTTTTTTTTCTTTTCTCTTAGTTGGTTATATGTTTGTTGTTTTTCTGCATATTATGTTTATAGTAATCCCCTAACTTAAATTCATATTATTAACAGAGGACCAAAAGTCTACAACTTTAATCAGGGGACAAAAAAGGAGGACAGACTTACTTTGAAAACATATTTACTTATAGAATATGATGTTAAAAGGACAGTCTAGGCCAAAATAAACTTTCATGATTCAGATAGAGCATGTAATTTTAAACAATTTTCCAATTTACTTTTATCACCAATTTTGCTTTGTATTCTTGGTATTCTTAGTTGAAAGCTTAATCTAGGAGGTTCATATGCTAATTTCTTAGACCTTGAAGGCCACCTCTTTTCAGAATGCATTTGAACAGTTTTTCACCACTAGAGGGTGTTCACGTATTTCATATAGATAACACTGTGCTCGTGCACGTGAAGTTATCTGGGAGCAGGCAGTGATTGGCTAAACTGCAAGTCTGTCAAAAGAACTGAAATAAAGGGGCAGTTTGCAGAGGCTTAGATACAAGATAATCACAGAGGTTAAAAGTATATTATTATAACTGTGTTGGTTATGCAAAACTGGGGAATGGGTAATAAATGGATTATCTATCTTTTAAATCAATAACATTTCTTGTGTAGACTGTCCCTTTAATATTTGTATAATTGTATTCTACTTTTCCAATGTAACTTTAATTTCTTTGTAACGTCCTCAATCAAAATCAATACAAAAAAAAATTACTATTGTCGATATTTACATTTTTGTTCTAATTAAAATAAGAAAGAACAGAGATTTTAACTAATAAATTTAATGCAGCAAAAATATGTTATCATATATACTTTTTACTAAAGTTTACATTTGATGGCCCCTTTCATGTCATCCAATGATCTGTTAATGATTTGGGGGTTGATTACAATATATCCCTTGTTAATTATTGGCATGTTAACAGTTGATGATAAACATTTGTTGATGCAATTACAATCAGCCATTTTCATTTATTAACAACACTTTTTCACCATTGGTTTAGTGACAAATAGTCCTATACACAATATGGGCCATTCCTGCTTGGCTGACAATCCACAGCTTTGATACTTAATAGCACATTTATAAGACCATTTTTCATTTCCACAGCTAAATAATACTTAATAATTGAAAAAGTGTTGTCCTGCATTTATGAACAGGTACTTCAAAAAGTTTGCAAACGTAACTTTCGCATAAGCAGAGCACATTAAAATCAAGATGAATAATAAACTTTTAGAGTGAAACTAGTAACACAACAAACACACATGTTCACTATACTAGTAATTCCCCAATGTAAAATCCTTAAAGAGACATGCACACATATGTCTGTGGCTTTGAAGCACAACAGGTTAATAGCACACATGTCCCCTTTAATATCACTACACCCTATTAAAATAGCTTAATGAGCAAACAGGTCCTTCAACCTTAGTTGTAATCGCTATACCCTCAAAAATCACCATTTTGTTTGTCCTTATTCCTGCATGTTTGGATTTTGGTTTGGGAGATTAGCAATGAAGATAACAATTTGTGTTGATAATGGGAGGTAAAAATGTCAAGGTCGAGAAGTGTAAATGGCAGAAGCATGTCAGGATTATGATCACTGGAAAAACACAATGACAATGCCAAGCTCAGAAATCATTATCTGCCAAAAACACATTCAAGACTGTGATCAACCCTTTTGTCTCTTATTGGTAAATTATTATCAAACTTGAGATAGGGAAGAAAAACATTCTTTGGAATCTATAACTTGTTTTTTAGCTGTGACTATATCTTCTAACATTTACTTAATGTTGTTTGTAACAAAATTCATTACTTTTATTTCTAATGTCTAAAAGGAAACAGCTGGTGGCATATTGCTTATTGACTAGGAATAGAGGTTTTAATGAGCAGCTGTTGCTTTCGTTTCTCAACACAGGTAGAGACTTGTCCTCAATGTAGCTGAAACTTTACTGTAATAGATTTTCCCTTTTAAATTGCATTTTTTTTAATCAGTGATACAAATTCAAAAGTATTCCATATTCAGTTTAAGAAGCAGGTTATGTCTTGCCTATACTCCCCAGATACTGTTTCCTATATTGGTTAAAGAGATTAACCAATCTACCCTACTGAGCAGAAGACAACTAAAATAGGGTCAACTCATCTTCTGAACTATCCCAATGCTAACATACAGGGCCCATGTACTAACGCTGTGAAGAAAAGGTTCTCTGTCCGCACAGTTTTGCTATACGCCCGCTGCCTATATGTACCATTACGCTCACTTGAGTGTGTAATGCCACCCCCTTCTCTCACGCAACCAATCACATGAGAGAATGGGTTGTCAACGGCACAAGGGAGTGTGTTCGGAGTGATTTCAATCCGCCACCTCAAAGATGAATGTAAAAAGCAGCAGTCATCAATGCAGGAAGAAAGCTCCCATGGGTAAGCCTTCTCCACAAGGACTCAAAAGCAGCGTACGCTGCTTAGCACATGGAGCCAGTGTCATGCTATATTTTTATTTTTTGTTATCTGGTTTTAAAGAGACATGAAACACACAGATTTAAAAAAGGTTCCCAATTTACTTTTAGAAATAAATTTACTTCATTTTCATGATATGCTTTGTTAAAGAGATACCTAGGTAGGTAGATTGCACATGTCTGGAGCACTTTATGGCAGGAACAAGTGTTGCCATCTAGTGCACATGCAAATGTATAACATTTGGGAAAAACTCCTGAGCTCACATCTCTGATTTTCTATATAGGATACCAAGAGAATAAAGAAAATTTGATAATACAGTTAGAAAACCCTTTATTCAAACTGTTTGGGACCGGTAAAGGTTTGGATTTTGGAATATCCTATATAATAAAAGGCCAAGTGTGTTTGTCCGAAGCTGTCATGCGCAGTAGAGACTGCGCGTGAGGACAAACACACCTGGCCTTCCAACTGACCTCCTCGGCGGCTCCTTCTGGCTTCGCGTGTGAAGTGGAGTGGGCGTGGCCGGACGGGTGCGTGGTGGGCGTGGCTGGGCGTGACGCGGGCGTGACCGGGTGTGACGCGGGCGAGGCCAGATGCCGACTGTAGCAGTAAGTGGGGAGAGAGCACAAAAGAGAAGGGGAGAGAGCACAAAAGAGAAGGGGAGAGAGCACAAAAGAGAGGGGGGACAGCACAAAAGAGCGGGGGAGAGAGCACAAAAGAGAGAGGGGAGAGAGCACAAAAGAGAGAGGGGAGAGAGCACAAAAGAGAGGGGGAGAGAGCACAAAAGAGAGGGGGAGAGCACAAAAGAGAGGGAAGAGAGCACAAAACATCAAACTGCAATGACGTGAATATAAAACAACGAGTAACCAAGTAGAAAAGAGAAGGGGGGCTAGTTATCAAAGCGTCTAATATGCAGCATGCGCGACGTCAAGTACGCTCGCCATAGTTCGACATACATCGCCGTCGCGGACCGTAATTACGTTCGCCATAGTTATCAAAAAACACGTCCAAAATATGCGCGTCAAGTACGGTGCGAAGAGAAGCGGACTCTTGTGATCGAAGTCTGAGCGATTCGAGCTTTTCCCAACTTTATTTATATATCCTGTAAATTCAATGAACAGAGCATCTACTTTTTCAGCAGATGATATATATAGATATATATATAGATATATATATATAGATATATATAGATATCTAAATATATATATTTATTTTTATTTGTATATTTATCGATATCTATATCCATATCTATGTACATATATATATATATTTTTGCCAATTTTATTTTTATTGTGCTATAGAATAGTAAATATAGCAAGTAGCTAGCTGACCGTTGAGCCTACTATGTATTTCTGTTTGTATTTTTATTCATTGCGATAAGTAAGGTCCAACACTGCACATACTAATTGTTAAAGAGAGGCATACTTGGAGCCTAATTCCTTCAAATAAAAATTTTCATTTCGTATGCTATAACGAATGCATTACATGGCCCGTCCCTAGTGTTTAACGTAATTTCTAATTAACTTCTTTCTTTTGCAGCATCATATAGATAGATAGATATCTATCTGTATTTTTATATATATATATATATATATATATATATATATATATATATATATATATATATATATATATATATATATATATATATATATATATTTATGCAGGGTATAGGAAACGACTAATAACTACAACAGTGGGAGCTAGCTTACCATCGAGCCTTTTTTTTTTTATTTCTATAGTAATTAATTGCGACAAGTTCGGTCCCACACTGTGCTCAAAATAGAGAGACACACTTGTAGCCAAATTCATTAAAGGCATTTTTTTCTTTTTATATATTGGATCGAATGCATTTTTTATGTCGACCTCCCCCCCCCCCCCACATTGTGTACATCTAATTTTATAATAGACTTCTGTTTCCTTTGCAACATCATATCTAGATATATAGAGAGCAATACAGAGCGAGAGCAAGAGAGAGAGAGAGATGTCTATCTATCTATTTTTATATATATATTAATATATCTGTATCTATCACTTTATATTTCTCTGTATGTATGTACATATGTTTCTATGTCATTTTAAAATATAATGTTAATGTATGTATGTATGTATATATATATATATGTACATACATACAAAGAGAGAGAGATATGAAGTTATAGATATTAATAGATACTTAAAAAACAAATTCTATATATTTATATTTTTTAATTCATATATACTTTAAATTAATAAATGGAACACCAATATCATAGAATAATTTTTCAAGCGACAATAACAACCTTGAACTCTTCTCAAAGGAAAACCAAGCACATTTATGTACGTTCCAAATTATCATTTAAAATTCCATTTATAATTATTTAAAAAATTAATATTAAACTTTTTAAATAGTGCTTTTGTTACCTTTATTTTAAAAAGAAGGAATCTAGGCTGAGAATCAAGAGAAATTCAATTGAACCACCCTTTAAAATTGAATTTTGAATTGTTGTTTAATCTGCAAGGTCAACTCATGAATGATTGCCAATGGATAATTGAATTGTACTGCCAGTACAGTCAGTTTACCGTTGTCTTTTATGTCTCTAGGTAGGAGGATGAGAGTATAAATTTACTAAGCCTTAAAAAGTGCTGTATTTGATTCAATTTCTAGTGCTTGCCTTATCCTCCCCATTTTCCCCACCATTTATACAATTTATTTCCAAAATATATTTTACCCGTGTTATTGAAGTTTTTGTAATTGTTCAATAAGGGTCTAGCTCCATACTCAAAACTTAATATCTGAAGCATGAACATTAATTTTTCATATTTACTTTCACTTGACTCCTCAGATAACCTATTCTATGTGAAATAGCAATGGAGATGCCATAGTCAATCATATAACAATTCAAATTTTACAAATATCTTGTGGACCTGATACGACAGTGTGGATCAGGTCCGCAAGACCTTGCTGAATATCCTTTCTCTATTCAGCATTGCAACAGCAGGTCTTGTGAGCTCCTGCTGCAACGCCGCACCCTGCAGACTTGAGGATAATTGACGACCAGAAGGTATTGTCAATCAACACGATGGTACTGTATAATTTGTAATTGTTGCGATTACTGTCCGCCTCATAAGATCTGGTGGACAGTGTTATCAATCATCAGTCTTTATACTGCTGCTCCCTATTTTACTATTTCTTGTAATTCTTAATAATTGCCAGAAACACGTCCCCTTATGTGCTTTCATTTATATATATTTGCAGCAATATATTTTTATATACTGCAGCTATATATTTTTATAAATTGTTGCATATTTATACTTATTTACCTTTTTTTTTTCCATGTCACTATCAATTATTATTTAAATCAATACAGTGAGACAGTAATAACTGGAATAAACTAATTTTTTAATGTTTTTTTTTTTAAATTTTTGATCAAAATAAACAAAACCAAAAAAAAATCAAAGATCATGTAGCGCCTGCTGCATCTGACGAACTGCCCTAGCAACTGCACGTAGGGCCTCTGCAAGTTCATCAAACACCGGCTGCAGAAATGGTCCCGTTTGTGTCCCCTGATCTCGATCTAGAAAAATAACCAAATAATGTATGTTAGAGAAATAATTTTTCAATATTGAATTTTGAAAACAGTATATTATTTTCACTTACATTCCACTATAGGCACCTCCTCTTCTTCCTCCCTTGGCAATGCTTCGTCAACCAATAACTCCCCCTCCTCTTCCTCAAAAGGCGGCATCTCCTCCTCCTCCTCCCCCCCCCTAGCCACCTCCACTGCTGGTGGAATTGTCCCCAGTACTTGGTCGTCTGTAAGAGATGAAACATAGTAATGAATAAGTATTAGTCAGATCAATGTCCAATACCAAATTGTACGATTCTTTCATTAACAAAAATGTTCAAAGTCTCCAAACATTTTCAATTTTTTAAATAATTTTATAAATACATAAAATAATTTAAAAAGATAAATTTTCCCTTTCATCTTTTATAAAGAGATTATAAATGTTTTAAATCATGATAGTTTAATTCATTCTTCTCTTTCTAAGAAAAGCATATCTAGATATTCTCCGTAGTTGAAGATTTGTTAATGATCAGAGATGTCTTGATTAAAATCAAAATCCATATGCAATGTGATAACTTCCTCAAATGATAGATATAGAATTAAGTAAATGGATTTAAACTATATTGTCAATGTTTAAAATTATTCAAATGTTTTTAGTAAAATTGCAAAGAATATTTTGGTTTTTATTGTCCTTTCAACATGCTGGCTTTAATAACATTTAAAATCTTACAAATTGTAAAGTTAGATTTTTCAAACATAGTATGATAATTTAAAATTTACCTTGGATATCAGGGACTTCAGCTCTCCCTGAATCCACATGAGGTGCTGTTATATACCTCATCGGCAACGGTGGTGAGGAGTGGTTGCTCCTGGGCGTTGCCATAGATACTGGCCGCATATATCGTGGCACTAGATCACGCCTGCGATCTGTGAAAATATAAATGTTTATGTACACATTAGATACAGGTTAGATATTATTGTTATGTATCTTCAGCATCCATGTATGTAAATTCCCCCCCCCCCAAAAAAAAAATGCGAGATAACTAGCAATATCTTGCTCTCTCTTGTCTCTCCCTGTCTCTCTTGTCTTCCACTCTCTCGTCTTTATCTCTCTCATCTGTCTCTCTTTCTCTCTCTCATCTTATCTCTCTCTCTCTCTCTCTCTGTCTCTTTCTGTCTCTCTCTCTGTCTGTCTCTCTAGATCTAGATATATAGTTCTATATACATATCAATATCTAAATATATATATAGATATATATATATAGAGATATATAGATATATAGATATAGAGATATAGAGATATAGAGATATATAGATATATAGATATATAGATATATAGATATATAGATATATATAGATATATAGATATATAGATATATAGATATATATATAGATATATAGACAAATAAAAAATTATATTCTATATATGTTTAAACTTGAATGTATATGATGGAGCATGAACATTTTTTTTTACATTCTATATTATATATATGGATAATATAGGTAAGGTTGAACTACAAAATAGTATTGCATTGACTCTTAACAATTTTTTTTTGGCAATGAATTTTTGAATTACAGTAAATTAAATACATAGAAAGAAAAAAATGTCAGGATAAAAATTAAATTACATTCTTAAAAAAATGTAATGTAATTCCTGTAACACAGTAAAATAAAAAAATAAAAATATTAATCAATGAAGAATCAATGTAATTGATGATTGCTTGCGTCATTTAAGTATCCCTCATATAAACTTCTGATATACGTACATATACGGACCAGTGCTCTTAACGCTTCATAGCGTTCACGCTCCCGTCGCCGAAGGTCAGAAAACCTTCGCAGGCAGCTGCGACGTGTCCTGGTGATACCGGACACCCTCCTCATCCTCCGCATCATCTCATAGATGATGCGGTCTCTGTCCTCGTGTATCATCCCCCGTACACCGCCTATGCGACGGGGAAAGTACCTATTCATCCCGTACACCAATATCAATAATTCACCCTGGGTGAATGGTACAGACATTGCAATATCAATCCAAAAAAAATTTATGATTTTTTTTATCAAAGTGCGACATATATATATCAATAATAGAGAAATATCATTGGTTGTTGTAAGTGTACATAAAAATATCAATATTTGGTTGGCGGATTATATGTAGCACGTGTTCCTGACTAATAAACATGCAATTGACCTTTTCAAATGATATCATACATGCACCACTAATTACTCTCATGGCAATCACAAACTATAAATGTCAAATACGAGATTTACATAGGATTGTCTTGAATCATAATATTCCTGTTTACTGTCATTTTTGTAATCAAAACTAATTGTGGTATATTGCTGTCGCATTAAAAAATTAAAATATTTTTATTTAAAAATGTCAAGATTCACTAAGGCCTAAATGTTGTTTACAATGAATATCTTTCTCAATAAACATCCAAAAAAATACAACGATGGCGTAATTTAAATAAGTGCAAATTGTAATCCGTCATGATAGTCTGTAGGATGTCATACATGTCTACTAGTATAAATATTTTGATGTATAGAGGATGAACATTCATTCCAAACACAAACGTTAACAATTAGGCCTGAGTGACTATTGACAATATCAACTACAAAAATATCTCATATATTAGTGCGACGGCGATATACAAAATAAAGACTAATTTGATTGGTTCTTGGCTGTAAATACATGATATTCGGTTGGCTAATTGCATGTCTCACGTGTTCATTACTACCGGTTCTAAAAAATATAACAAATATTCGGTACGCTATTTAAATGTTTCACGGGTTCATAACTACTTATAACAAAAACATGCGACAGTATTAAAGCTTAACATAAAAAAATCATGAGTATTAAAGCAAGGCATATACAATTATTTTACTTACGGTTTATTCAAATATCGATTTGTGAGATTGCCTGTATTCATGCGTGTACAAAGTATAAGCAAATATTTAAAGAGATCCCTCTCCTGTCGGATAATAGACAAAAAGTAAAATAAGCTGACCCCTTTTATAGACAAATATGACACACTGTAGACACGTATGACACACTATAGACAAGTATGACACACTGTAGACAAGTATGACGGATTTATCGTCATCAAATAATTAATACTGCGACATCAATCTAATTTAAAACTTTATCGACGATAGATTTGCAGAGACATCAAAAGATTCTTATTATTCGATCATTAAAGTAAACGGGCGTCATAAATGACGAAATTATATTGATATTATTCAATTTGTTATAATTACAATAAGAAATGTCAATTGTTAACTGCTAATTGAAATTTTGGAATCTAAGTCTATAAAAGGAAATCTAAAATGGAGTCAAATCACCTATGCTTTACAAGAGCTGTAGGTGCAAGAGTTACTATTTATTGAGATAGATTATTTATTTATTCATTTATTCTCTTGCTGCTATTTTTATCTTGTGATGTCTGCGCCTGGTAAAACAAAGTCAGGGCGCAGCGTGCAATTTAATTTTGAGCAAAACCGGATTTTAGTGACCCTTGTTTTAGAACATTATGATTTTATTATTGGTTCTAAAGCCCATAAGACCTCGCTCTCCAAAAAATCTGCAATTTGGAGAGCAATCGCCAACAGTGTGTCCGCCGAAGGGAATTATCCCAAAACGGTGGACAACTGTAAGAAGCGATTTTCGGACATCAAAAGACGATTAAAGGCCAAGCTGGCCAGGGAGTTACAGTCTGCACGTCGGACCGGTGGTGGCGAGCCATATGTGGCTGAACTTAGAGACTATGAAGTTCAGCTGCGGGAGAAGCTGGGAGCAAACATGACGCTCGGTCTGGATTTAGTGGGGCATGATACTGACGAGTTAGCAGGTAAGATGATATTTATAGAAATATTCCTGTGGCACATTTTATTTAATGTTCCATCAAAGCTTTTTTAGAGGGACATAACACCAACATTGTTTATTTTATGAATTTGAAATAGAATATAATGTAAAACATCATTTTAAGTTACTTATATTATCTATTATTTGGAATATTTGTTAAAATTATTTGATGAAAAGCATATCTATATATGCTCAATAGCTGCTGATTGGATGCTGCACATAGAAGCATCATGTGATTGGAACACCATTGTGCATTGCTTTTACTTCAAATAAGGAAATTTTAGAAATTGAGAAAAAGAAAATATTAAAGTCAATAGGAATGTGTTTCACATTTATATTATCAATATGAATCATGAAATAAAGAATTGCAGTTTAATGCCCCTTTTAAGATCATTATGTGCAATATTATTCTTAATTTATTTATTTTTTGTTGTTGTTGAAGCATCTACCAGTGCAGCAGCTGCTGTCCCTGCTGATGACACAGATAGTGAAGATGCTGCTGATGGTGATGAAACACTACTATTGCCCGTCAGTATCCACACTGAATCCAGCCACAGCTTCTCCTCGGCCGCCACGCTCCCGGACATTATGTGCAGCACCCCTGATGTAGCAAGCATTGGCCGATCTACAGGTATGTTTACTATTATTAGCTTGATATCATTTTATTTTTAAAGTGGTATGATTGTTCAATTTTCTAAATATGTATATTCATTTTTATTTATCTAGTTGATGTCCGAAGGGCTTTAGGACCACCTCCAAGATCTACGATCTCCTCCTCAGGTAAAAAATATAAAATTAAATAAATTTTTTTTATAAATATTATCTTTCTTTGCAAATCCTGAATGTAAGCTTAAAAGACAGGCCATTGGGGATTTATAACCTGGGTAACGCTTATTGATTGTTGTCTATATGTAAACATCCAATCAAAAAATGGTCTACCTTTTATTGAAATTTTATGTGCCTGCTTGTAATATATTTTTTTTTTAGATTTTCAAGGAAAGACAAAAAGAAAAATAATCATTATAGATAATAGGATTAAATAATAATCTTGCTTAATATGTCATGATCTATCTGAATCATGTAAGTTTAGTTCATACTAGACTATCACTGTAATGATATTTACATATATTTTAATTTACAATTCTCTGCAAATTAAAATGAATGTAAGGTTTGTATAATCACCTGTGTATCGCATGACCATTCTTTGAGGCCTATTTAACAAATGTCTGTCGGACATTATCCAACTGTGCCGATCAGGTCTGACAGACATAGCCGAATGTGAAGAGCAATACATTCTCAGAACTCAGAGCATGTGGACAGGGTTATGGAGCTGTGGTCTTTAGACTGTTGCTTCATAAGTGTTGTTTTCCAAGAGTCTGAATACTCCCAATAAAAACTTTAAAAGCCCTTAAAGCTACTTACGGAGCTTGATAAATGGACCTCTATATCTCTCTCTCTCTTATGTATTAAACAACAAATGGAGTTGTAGCTACAAAGTTTATTGCGAGCATGCAGGATTTAAAGAAAATGCAGTTATAAACAAACGTAGAAAGAATGCTGCTCCATACCCTTGACGCTATTCACCACAATTGAGTCTGATCTTGTTTATTGACCAACACATGCTGACGGCCCATTGTCCGTTACTCTGAAGGGGCCATTCTCTACATTCAGTGAGTTATTGTGGACATGATCTGCACTGTTGGATCATGTCCAACAGAACAAAGAAAAAGACTCCTAGAATATATTCTCTGTGCATCATCATTGTCAATACGCAAACTTATCACACCATTAGTGGTGCTTGTAATCATGTCATTGATTAATCAACAATCTAATCAGATTTTGATATTGTTGAATTTCTACAATTGATGTGTTAACAATGATGTTGTACGGTGAATAATTTATTATAAATTTGAATATGAAATATTTTTGATAATAAGCCCCTTTACAAGTAGAAATGAATATACACATTCTTATTTATTTTCGACATTTAAGATAACATACAATATACAAATCAGTAATGTTAAAATTCTGTGTCTTACAAATTTGATTGTGTTATGATTTATTTAATATATCTGTTTAATATCATATGCATTTAATACTTCCAAATACATTAGTTTAACTAACAATATATTTTAAATTTTTTTTTTTTTAGATGCCGAGCGTGCATTACTGACTTCGGAGGAGATCGACTGTTGTCTTCGTGAGCTGAGAGATTTCACACAGGAGTCGTCCCTGGGAGAGACCCTATTTCCAGAATCACAGGATCAGGGAATTTCCCAGGGAACATCAGAAATAGATTCTCTCAGCCGTTCTGCCCCTCCTGACCCCGAACAACCAGCTGCTTTGGACCCTGGTGACCCTCATGCCCCTGTTGGTCATGCCCCATCAGCTCATGGCCGTGCTGATCCTGGCCACCGACTGCCTCGCATCTCTGATGAGGAGGCAGTCGGGGAAATGTTAGATCTGGCCAGGCAGTACCGGGCAGAACACCGTGAGTTGCGTGGGGCATTAAGCTTATCTATTGAGCAACAGGGGCAGGTATTAAATCGGGTCATTCAAGTAGATAGGGAAAGATTAGATATAGAAAGGGAAAGGTGTAGAATAGATACAGCAAGATTAGATCTTGAAAGAGAAAGGTGTAGAGTAGATACAGCTAGATTAGATTTAGAGAGGGAAAGATTTGAATACAAGCGACGTAGGGACAGTTGTAGAATAGAGTTAGAGAGGGATAGATTAAATTATGAAATGCAGAGGGATAGCGATAGATTAAATTTTGATAGGGAAAGATTAGCTTTTGATAGGGCCAGAGCAGCTGAAGAACAGCTAGAACGGCAGCGTCGGGAGAGGGTGGACGAAGACAACAGGGTTTTAAATCGTCAGCTGATTTTAAACTTTGGGAGAAGGGGAACAAGGGAGAGATCACCCCCCCTCTCTCCCTCACCCAAAAGAAAAAAAGATTAGGGTGTTTTAATGTGCTCATTTTATTAGGGTCTTTTATATAATTTTTATTAGGTATGTGTTTATTTTTAATTTTTTTACATTTTAAAAATATGAATAAAATATTTTTTAAAATGTATTGATGTTTTTTTAAACATTTAAAAATATGAATTAAATATTTTTAATGTTTTAAATAAATGTCTTTATGTTTTTCTTATTTTTAATTTAAAAATATGTATTGAATATTTTTAAAATATTTTAAAATGTCGATGTGTTTACTATTTTTAATTTTTAAATATGTAATGAATATTTTAAAATTACATAAATGTCGATGTTTTTATGAATTTTATTTTAAAAATATGATTCAAATATTTTTACAATAATTATTTTTTTTTTTTTTTAATTAAAACATATGATTCCAATATTTGTTTTCAAAATTATTTTTTAATAAAAATATATATCAACATTATTAATAAATGTGTTTGTTATTACTTGATTCACACGTTACAAATGACTGATGTTCTAATCGAATGCAGAAGTAAAATATTAACTACTCTTATTATTAAATGTTAAATGTAATAAACATATTATTTTTTATTTTATATAAGATTTGGAATATTGAGCTTTTGGATAAAAAACTCTATTATAATAAATTGTACTTGAATCAATATTTCTAGTATAAATATTCATTGTATAAATGTGATATTCACATTTGTTCAAATTTTTTATAATTGTCTTAATATCTTTATTTTAAAATTAAAGTCCCTACCCTTCGACAGAACTTTTTTATTGGTTGATGAATGTATACACTAATCAAGAAGAACAACCAAGGTAGTTCAACAAAATGGTTTTGCATCGAAAGTTACACAAATTATATTTATTTTAAAATATATTAATATTGTTTTAAATTTTAAAATATTAATAATTAATATTTTGAATAAAATTGTATGCTCTATATGAATAACACATAAAAAAATTTAGTTCAGTGTCTCTTTATTAGTTATAACATTATAATAAATATATTTATATATAGGAAAATCTTGATAAAGAGAGATATTGAAAGAGAGAGTGTTTGTGTGAGAGAGAGAGAGAGAAAGAGGGGGGATTGTGTGTGAGAGAGAGAGAGAGGGGGGGATTGTATCAGAGAAAGAGTGATTGTGTGAGAGAGCGAGAGAAAGAGGGGGGGATTGAGTGAGAAATAGGGGGGATTGTAAGAGAGAAGGGGATTGTGAGAGAGAGAGAGAGAGAGAGAGAAAGGGGGGGGATTGTGTGAGAGAGTGAGAGGCGGGGGATGGTGTGTGAGAGAGAGAGAGGCGGGGGATGGTGTGAGAGAGAGAGAGAGAGAGAGAGAGAGGGATTGTGAGGGAAGTTTGTGTGAGAGAGAGAGAGAGAGAGAGAGAGAGAGAGAGAGAGAGATAGAGGGGGGAGAGAGAGAGGGAGAGATTGATATTGAGAGTGAGAGAAAGAGAGAGATAGAGAAGAAATGTGATATAGATGAAGACAGACAGTACGAAAAACAACTATATACATTTATAAAACTGTAGTGCACTGCTGCTAGGTCCATTAATGTTAATAAAAAAATTTTTGGCTATTTTATATTATTATAATGTGACCGTTAAAATTAATGTACATAACATTGAGCTCATGACCAATAAAGTGATAATTAACCAATTAATTTGTTGTATTTTTTATGCAGATAGAGCATGACATTTTAATCAAGCTTTTAATTTTCTCCTAATCAACGATGTTCTTCATTATCTTGTTTGATTAATTGTAAATGCAACAATGTAATTATTGATTCTGTGACATTTATGGTGATAAACCGGTTTATTCTAAAATACAAGTATGCCTAAAGAAATGAAATAAAAAGGTCATTTTTATAAAAGGAAATGCAGAATATTAACACATAATAATAAATATTTCTTGTTATAGGCTTACAAATAACAAAAGAGTCAAGTGTAGATCTTCAAAAATGTGTTTAATGAGATTTTATTAAACATGTGTCTCATCAACTTTACATTAAACAATAGCAACATTTGCCAAAATAAACCATTTACAATCAATGCATTTACAATGATATACAATTTCATTCATAGAAACGACAATATTTGCTCAAAGGTAATCCAAAATATAGCAGCTTTTGGATTACAAATAATAATGTAAAGAAAAACACAAATAAAAACTGTATGTTGCACAATCAACCTTCTTGCCCAAAAACCCCCTGGATATAGACTGATCGAGCTTGGACACCCAGAGCATTGTGCTCCAGGTCTGGGTCGATGAATTCACCATATTCATTGTCCAAGCTCTCCATATCTATATCCGGGATTTGTAGGGCAATATTGTGCAACATACAGCAAACCAAAAAAATTAAGGAGACTTTGGAGGGGGCGTACTGAAGGACACCACCAGAGATGTCCAAGCAGCGGAAACGGCTCTTCAGCACGCCAAAGGTGCGCTCAATCACAGATCTTGTTGCCTTGTGTGCACGGTTGTAGCGCACCTCTTCCACTCCGTTGGGGTTTTGGACGGGTGTGAACAGCCACGGAAGACACGGATACCCAGAATCACCTTTAAAAAAAAAAAAAAATGACATTAGCAATAGTAATGATTAAAATATTTCATATACATATGGTTAAAGCATTGTTTTTAAACCGATGGGCCGTGGCACACTAGTGTGCCATGTCAGAGATCCTCAGGTGTGCTGTGGCTGACAACAGTGCGGTTGTGTACCTCTTTCAAAACTCTAAATATTGGTAGGTATTTGAGGGGATCATCAGGCATCATTTACAACCATGACATTAACATTCATTCACAGACAATCACTATGATTGCTTGTGAATGAGTGTAAATATGTCATGTATATTTTGTAGGAGGCATGGCATGACAGCACAGTACAGTGTGTGTGTGTGTGTGTGAATATATATATATATATATATATATATAAACATATATATATATAAACACATATATATCAATATAAATAAATAAATATATATATATATATATATATATATATATATATATATATATATATATAAACACACATATATATATATATCCTGTATAAGGCTACAATGTATGATTTTGTAACATTTTTCAATGTAATCAAGTGTGCCACGGTCAATAAAAGGTTTCAAATCACTGGGTTAGAGTATGTAATAGATATTTACCTATCAAGATTCCCTCTGGCATTTGGCCCTCCTGGAACCGATGGTAGATGGCAGAATTCCGGAGGATGAAGGAATCGTGATTGCAGCCAGGGAGTCCAGATCGAACACTCATCACCCTCAACCTGGCGTCACAGATGACCTGGATATTCAGCGAGTGATTGGATTTCCTATCCCGGTAGGGCTCTTGTTCATCCCTGGTAGGCTGCACTAGGATGTGAGTGCAGTCAATGGCCCCCAATACCCTTGGCAATCCAGCTCGATGGTAGAACTGGAGCTTGACAGCATGCCACTCCTCCGGTGTGTTTGGGAAGTGGACATGATGGACTAGGCGTCGGTGCAAAGCATCCAGGACAACCTTCAGATGACGTGAGAAGGTTGTCTGGCTCATACCAACGCCTAGACCTGTCACAGCCTGGAATGACCCAGTTGCCAAGAAATAGAGGACCGCAAGAAGCTTTACCATCCCAGGGATTGCCCTCGTTCTTCTAGTGAGTGGCTCGAGAGAGTCCGCGATCTCGACATAGAGCCTCTCAATAGAGGCCCTATCCAGTCGAAATCGACGGATCACCTCTCGGTCACTGAGGGCATGGAGCCCAATCCTTGGGTAGAAAACCCTTGGCACTCGCCGGCGTCTTCCATGTTGTATTGCAGCCATCAACACCCGTCTTGCCCTGCGTCTCCTTAATAAAAGCACAAAATTGACAACATTGAGGATGTCCATCCTCAAACCAAGAACCAAACAATAATAATGAAAAGCAGTGATTGAACAGCCCCTTTTATAATGCCTAGTTTCACAGATGTGAACGTTTTCAGTAATTAACTACATTGGTGCAGCAATCATTACCTAAGACATGGCTTGCACATTTTGTTAAGTATCGCGTCATATAACGCTCAATTAAAGTGACTAATTGATAAACTACGAAATACTAGTGACGTATATGTCTTTTTTAACGCGTCATTTGACGAGCACAATACGATGTTCATAAACGTATCTTATTGAGCCATTCAGGTGTGTTTCACCTGTAAGAAATGCAGGTGTCTGTTTAATTATGAAAATTATTTATTCAAAACACATGAGTATGTTGCTCTAGTTTCAATGTTATTTAATATTTTTCTGTTTGGATGGCAGCATTATGAAGGTGAAAAAGGTCAGTGATTACTGTGTTTTACTATTAAATATTAGAGAATTAAGAATTTTCTATCCTAAGTAACAAAAAGAATGCTGTGTTGAACATTATGTGAAATATTGGGTTATTCTGGATGTGATTCCTAAGAACATTTTCAAATCAAATGTATTTTGAAAGTGCAGTTAAACATTGACATGAAGCTGACATTTATAATTGCATTGTAGCTACAAAAAGGTATCCTAGCAAATGACTGAACTCATTTCAATTTATTTTTAAAGTACAAAGTTACACAGTGACATCAATCCATGAAATTTATAAATGCATTGTATCTCCAAAAAGGGATACTAGCAACTGACTTCAAAACATTATCAAACATTATCCTAATGATTTACCTTAGCCTCAACGATGCTGCCATCCAAACCAAATCAGAATTCATATAATGCCGATGTAAATTTGCATGTGTTTTGGATAATTGATTGATAGTCTAATTTGTATTGTGTGTAATTAAATAATAGGCTCTTTTGTATTGTGTATAATTAATTAATAGCATTATTGATGTGCATTGTTTCGAATATTTTGCTATCCTTTGTGTTCATGTGTTTTTCATTTTCAAAATGGAACAATTGCTGTGCATTGTTTTCATTCTTTGCCTATCCTTTGTGTGCATGTGTTTTTCATTTTCAAAATGGAACAATTGCTGTGCATTGTTTTCATTCTTTGCCTATCCTTTGTGTTCATGTGTTTTTCATTTTCAAAATGGAACATTTGCTGTGCATTGTTTTCATTCTTTGCCTATCCTTTGTGTGCATGTGTTTTTCATTTTCAAAATGGAACAATTGCTGTGCATTGTTTTCATTCTTTGCCTATCCTTTGTGTTCATGTGTTTTTCATTTTCAAAATGGAACATTTGCTGTGCATTGTTTTCATTCTTTGCCTATCCTTTGTGTGCATGTGTTTTTCATTTTCAAAATGGAACAATTGCTGTGCATTGTTTTCATTCTTTGCCTATCCTTTGTGTGCATGTGTTTTTCATGTTCAAAATTATAACATTTGCTGTGCATTGTTTTCATTCTTTGCCTATCCTTTGTGTGCATGTGTTTTTCAGTTCCATAAACTCTAACAAGTGGCAACAAAAAAAATATATTTTCCATTGTTTTATTAGGTGACATGATCGACTCGAGCCCATTGACTACTATAGGATCCGCGACCTCTGAGGCGGCGCATTGAAAATGAGGTACGCTGCGTCGGATACGACGCGAGCGTAAGTGGTCATTTTTTGATAACTATCAGAAAGCTTCTAATTCTGTTGAATAGCAGGGCGAAAGCATTGGAATCCGCAAGTTTTCCAGAGGTTTTCTATTCGAATCGATCTGTGTCGAATTGAGAGCGCCGAATCGTATGTTACGTCACCAAAAATCAACTTCGGACGATTTAGACACTTTGATAACTGAGGCGAAGCCAGTTCGCGACGTGTACGACGCGGATTTTCGGCCGATTTCAAGTAGACATTTTGATAACTACCCCCCATTGTGTTTTGCCCAATGCCAATGCTTAGGAAAGGAGGGGAAACAGAAGAAGGAAACCAAGAAAATAAAATCCATAAATGATTCCAACAGCTACAAAGTTAGAGTGCACTAAGTATCACTGATAATCCCCCCCCCCCCCCCAGGGATCATTAATTTGTAATAAAATACATACATAAAACATTTAGGGCTAGATTGCAAGTGGTGCACTAACTTTTGAGCACAATCTATATCAGATGTTTGCGTTCGTTCATGTGCAAGTTAAATACGGTTTGAAATAAAATGAGAACGTGTGAGCGCAAACACAATTTACACTAGAATGATTATAGTGACTTGAAAGCTCTGGTTAATTGTTACATGAGACAAAAAAGGTTGCACAAAACACATCATAAATACATTTTTTCAGTAGAGTTACACTCATAGTAACACTGTCTGATAAAAATTATTGCATTAAAAAGTTACAAGGACTCAAAGATATGAGGTCTCAGGTGCTAGAGAAAAAGCTGCAATGGACTTTGAAGGGACAGGAAACCCAAAAAAAAAATTATTTCAGGATTTAGAAAGAGCATGCCATTTTAAACAACTTTACAATTTTCTTCTATAATCTAATTTAGTTCATTCTCTTGATTTGAAAAGCATATCTAAATAGGCTCAGTGGGCTTGTTTACATTTCTACTTTGAATGTTTTGTCCTTGAAATATATTTAGAGCAATTAAAATTTTGTTTATAAGACTTATTTTTCTTTTCATCAATATAACCACATTAATAATTCTTATTATGACGAATACATATGTTTAAAGTTTTTATGGTAAAAAGAAAGACAGCGCCTCATAGTGCAAGTGGGTTCCAACAGTAATGAATCACAGTGAGAAAATAACAAATGGTAGTATACTCACAAGGATATTGGCACCTTTGTTAAAAGAGGTGCAAATGTGCAGACTGACATTTAAATCAGCAGTCAGTACGCTGGAGCCAAATAGATTCAGATTTCCTGGATGGGCCGCTGTGGACTCTCCTCTGTGTATGCAAGCAAGATCCTATGATGTTGTGCTGTATATACAAACAGCAAGCGGTTAGTCTATGCGTATAGCATACACCGGGTACAGGACAAACTTCCCAGATAATCGGAAGATAAGTATTGTCTGATAGTAACTGATATAACTTGGCAGGCAGAGTAAAAAGCAAGTAATGCTATGGTGAATAAAGTTAAAAACACTTTATTTTACGAGCTTAGGACGCGTTTCTCGGCCACAAGCTCCTGGCCGTTTCATCAGGTAAAATGTATTACACATGTGGTTACAAAAAATATTTAAAAGGCCTGCCAAAGTGTTTGACTGGTCACAGTCTAAACAATCCTGGAATAATACAGTTTGAAAAGTAACAATGTTTAAACACATAATATGTAGTTAACAGAATAAATAGGTTACAGTTTCAGCTGATATGTTAATAACAAAGAATCTACGAACCTGAATAATGAGTGTTTGATCCAATAGATACTAAGTGTGATTATTGTCAACATAATAAAAAACCTAAAAATATATGTTTCTAACTGAAATTTCAAATGAAATGCATTTGATCTGAGGAATTCATACAAATCTTTTCTCCATAATAAATCTATGGTGGATAAAGAATCGAAGCAATATAAACTATGAAGAAAATTGTGTATTATATGTAAAAACAAAACATAAGGCAAAAATGGGAGAAGAATTTACTTCTTCTCATCCATGGAATTAGCAATAGGTTAAATAAAAGCTGTATATGAGTCCGCCAGCAGTCAATAACAGCAATATTTCGCCTGTCACCTGGCATATTGTTCTCATATATCCTATGTCCAAATATATATGAGATTACTAAAATATTTAGATGCAATACATTGTAAAAAGGGGTCTCTGATTAAGGAATGTGTCAGGGGACATGCAAGAACTACCAATCGTTTTTATGGAGATACTGTGTAAATAATATTAAGAACCTGGCAGTAAACACTGATGTGTGTAATGTCTAATTCTGTGTCATGAACAATAGCTATACTTGATACTCTGATTTAGTGAGTTTAGTATCGGACAAAAAATTATGTCAAGTAATACTAAAATATGTTTGGTTATTTCCACGAAGAGATCAGTATAATATTTTATTAGATCCAAAAGGATGGGGTATTGAATAAAAAATATATATGATTGGATAAAAATTATAATAGAAATGAAGAAAAAGGGATGTGAGAATAAAGAATAAGTTGGTGTGATAGCATAGGTTGAATATTAATAAGATAAATCAAGATGTTATGGTCAAATGATGTTATTATTTTGAAGAATGTACTACTAAAATTCTAGCATATAAGTGCAAGTGACCAGCAAATGGAATAAATCAAAGAATAATTTAATTGAATGCTGCTAAATCTAGATTGGAATTAAGGCCCAGTGGGTGTAGAGTTTTTAGTTTATGGATCCAAAAGGTTTCACGGATCCTTAACTGAATGATTCTATTATAGTCTGTGGAAGGTGGAATACAGGGAGTGCAGAATTATTAGGCAAGTTGTATTTTTGATGATTAATTTTATTATTGAACAACAACCATGTTCTCAATGAACCCAAAAAACTCATTAATATCAAAGCTGAATAGTTTTGGAAGTAGTTTTTAGTTTGTTTTTAGTTATAGCTATTTTAGGGGGATATCTGTGTGTGCAGGTGACTATTACTGTGCATAATTATTAGGCAACTTAACAAAAAACAAATATATACACATTTCAATTATTTATTTTTACCAGTGAAACCAATATAACATCTCAACATTCACAAATATAAATTTCTGACATTCAAAAACAAAACAAAAACACATCAGTGACCAATATAGCCACCTTTCTTTGCAAGGACACTCAAAAGCCTGCCATCCATGGATTCTGTCAGTGTTTTGATCTGTTCACCATCAACATTGCGTGCAGCAGCAACCACAGCCTCCCAGACACTGTTCAGAGAGGTGTACTGTTTTCCCTCCTTGTAAATCTCACATTTGATGATGGACCACAGGTTCTCAATGGGGTTCAGATCAGGTGAACAAGGAGGCCATGTCATTAGATTTTCTTCTTTTATACCCTTTCTTGCCAGCCATGCTGTGGAGTACTTGGACGCGTGTGATGGAGCATTGTCCTGCATGAAAATCATGTTTTTCTTGAAGGATGCAGACTTCTTCCTGTACCACTGCTTGAAGAAGGTGTCTTCCAGAAACTGGCAGTAGGACTGGGAGTTGAGCTTGACTCCATCCTCAACCCGAAAAGGCCCCACAAGCTCATCTTTGATGATACCAGCCCAAACCAGTACTCCACCTCCACCTTGCTGGCGTCTGAGTCGGACTGGAGCTCTCTGCCCTTTACCAATCCAGCCACGGGCCCATCCATCTGGCCCATCAAGACTCACTCTCATTTCATCAGTCCATAAAAGCTTAGAAAAATCAGTCTTGAGATATTTCTTGGCCCAGTCTTGACGTTTCAGCTTGTGTGTCTTGTTCAGTGGTGGTCGTCTTTCAGCCTTTCTTACCTTGGCCATGTCTCTGAGTATTGCACACCTTGTGCTTTTGGGCACTCCAGTGATGTTGCAGCTCTGAAATATGGCCAAACTGGTGGCAAGTGGCATCTTGGCAGCTGCACGCTTGACTTTTCTCAGTTCATGGGCAGTTATTTTGCGCCTTGGTTTTTCCACACGCTTCTTGCGACCCTGTTGACTATTTTGAATGAAACGCTTGATTGTTCGATGATCACGCTTCAGAAGCTTTGCAATTTTAAGAGTGCTGCATCCCTCTGCAAGATATCTCACTATTTTTGACTTTTCTGAGCCTGTCAAGTCCTTCTTTTGACCCATTTTGCCAAAGGAAAGGAAGTTGCCTAATAATTATGCACACCTGATATAGGGTGTTGATGTCATTAGACCACATCCCTTCTCATTACAGAGATGCACATCACCTAATATGCTTAATTGGTAGTAGGCTTTCGAGCCTATACAGCTTGGAGTAAGACAACATGCATAAAGAGGATGATGTGGTCAAAATACTCATTTGCCTAATAATTCTGCACTCCCTGTATGGTCTATAGGGTAAAATTTGAAAATATCAAAATTTCCCTTATGCTTGTTCAAGCAATGCTCGGGAATGCTGTGTTTTATCTTCTTCTTGGTGCAGTTTTTACAGTTGCGCCAATGTTCACCCCAGCGTACCTTGGCTTTTCTAGAGGTACGTCCTACGTACTGAATTCCACAACAGCATTCTAGGACGTACACTACATATACTGAATTACAGTTCATAAATCTACTATTAGTAAAAACTTCTCCACTTACGAATGATTGAAAGGTCTTTCTCCCAGATGTTATGACTTTGCATGTATTGCACTTCTTTTGTCCACATTTATAGACTCCTATTCTATCCAGAAAAGAAGGGGTGGTTTTCTGTTTTATTGTCAATTGTGTATTGCATGATGTGTGTTTGACCTTTTTACTTGGTGCCAGTTTACTCCTAAGTGTCGGTGCTCTAGTGTATACTATCTTTGGATAATCTCCCACAAGTGTTTTTAGAACAGGGTCTTTCCTAATAATATGCCAATGTTTGTTAATTGCTCCCTGTATCTGTGTATAGTTGGAATTATATTGGGTTATGAACAAAGGTTCTGAAGAATAATTTTCCTCTTTATTTTTAGTTGGTTTGTTTTTGTTCAATAATTTGTCTCTATCTAAATCTCTCACTTTATTAAGACAGTTGTCTAAAAGATCAGGGGATGAGAACGTGTGAGCGCAAACACAATTTACACTAGAATGATTATAGTGACTTGAAAGCTCTGGTTAATTGTTACATGAGACAAAAAAGGTTGCACAAAACACATCATAAATACATTTTTTCAGTAGAGTTACACTCATAGTAACACTGTCTGATAAAAATTATTGCATTAAAAAGTTACAAGGACTCAAAGATATGATGTCTCAGGTGCTAGAGAAAAAGCTGCAATGGACTTTGAAGGGACAGGAAACCCAAAAAAAAAATTATTTCAGGATTTAGAAAGAGCATGCCATTTTAAACAACTTTCCAATTTTCTTCTATAATCTAATTTAGTTCATTCTCTTGATTTGAAAAGCATATCTAAATAGGCTCAGTGGGCTTGTTTACATTTCTACTTTGAATGTTTTGTCCTTGAAAGATATTTAGAGCAATTAAAATTTTGTTTATAAGACTTATTTTTCTTTTCATCAATATAACCACATTAATAATTCTTATTATGACGAATACATATGTTTAAAGTTTTTATACAATGTTCAGCTACGTCACTGTTTTGTTAAGAGTATCATTTTTTACAGCCTCCTAATAATGAGAAGAGAGACTGTAAGCAAAGTGATTTGGTGAGCAGAAAGTTATTTTTTTGCAAACATTTAGCAAAAAAACTGTTCACAGATAAACTGAACAGAGTTAGACTGGGCACAGCTAAACTGAGAGCAGATTGATTCTTGTTAGAAGAGCAGAGCAGATGAATTTCTGAGTCAAGCTAAACTGACTATATTCAACTTAAATTTAAAGTGAAGGTAAAGTTTAATCATGTGCAGTACATGAATGCATTTGTTAATATTAGCCTAAAGGTAATCGCTAAGTTTTTTTTCTCAATTTTATTTTTTATTTATTTTATTTCAACATTTTTCTCTTCCTACTGTTGCGATGTGTGACTCCTCCCATAGGCTACTTTCTTGCTTTTTTAGTGTTTGACGTAGAGAGCGGTCCCATCCGCTTTCTACGTCTGCCTAGAGCGCGTTCACGAGCCTCCGTGGAACAGCGCATGCGCCAACATCGATTTCAGTGTCTTCTGCGCAAGCGCAAGTCATGAATCTTTATTACGTGTGGATGCGCATACTTCATTCTATGGTGCCATTACTACTAGGCATGCTGAAACTGGAGCGCGTGTTAATTTCTAGATGAAGGATGAAATGTCATTGCATGCGCACATCATCTGGGAGGCGGATGACGCTGATTGATGGCCGCCTAACGGCCAGATTTTCAATAGGTGGTTAAAGAAACGTGATCAACCCATGAAAACAAAAACAAAAAAACGGGTTGAATTTGCCAACAAGAAATAAGTGAGTACAAACAGCGATAACTTACTTTAGCATGATATTTAAAAAAAATTATGAATGAAACTCATTCATTTTGTGCAAAAAATGTTAGTAGATTTTCACAGAGAAGTAACTTTACCTTCATTTTAAGCACAATGACTCAGTGGGAATATTCTAATGTCCTGTTCCTGTTGGAATGAAACTTTGTTACAGCTTCCACATATTGTCACCTAATAAGATTAAGTACCTTCTGTGTGTAATTAATGTGAACTACCTACCTGCCAGTGTATGCTACACAAATAAAAGCTAAGTAATCACTGCTATTAGTATGTTTACAATACAATGTGATCTCATTTAACAGTATTTGTGTCCTCCAATTTTCAGTGCTACTAGTCCTATTTGTCAATCTTTCTTATTTTTATATTCCTATCAATCTTGATTACTTTTAGTTCAATAGATTTGATGTGGATCAGTTTCACTTCCAGTCTGTGGCCCTTACATTCACTTTACTGCTTATGGGTTCAATTGATCAAATGCTGGGAGGACATATTTTGCTCCTGCATTGTGGGGAGCAGGGACTCTTAGCCAACTGCTTGGGAGCAGGGGCCGTCAATCACCTGGCCTGACTAGTCCAGCGTGATTTTTAATACACCAACTCAGCGCTGGCATATAGGATAGGAGAAAGCTTCTTCTTAAAGGCACAGTCTACTCCAAAATGTTTACTGTTTTAAAAGATAATCCCTTTATTACCCATTCCCCAGTTTTCCACAGCCAATATGGTTATAATATACTTTTTACCTCTGTGATTACCTTGTATCTAAGCCTCTTCTGACAGCTCCCTTATCACATGGCTATTATCTATTGACTTACATTTTAGCCAATTAGTGCAGTGTCAGGCACAACTCCATGTGACAGAGCACAATGTTATCTTTATGGCTTACAGGAATTACCAGTCTCTTGTTGTGAAAAGCTAATAAAAAAGCATGTTATAAGAAGCTGTCTGTAGTGGTTTAGAAACAGGAAGAAATGTAGAGGTTTAAATGTTATTAAGTATATCAATATAACAATGTTAGTTGTGCAAAGCTGGGGAATGGGTAGTAAAGGCGTTATCTATCTTTTTAAACAATAACAATTGTGGTGTAGACTGTCCCTTTAACTATTGACTGCACTAAAGACACTCCAAACCATATACATGCATATAAATATCCTCTTGTCAATTTAAATAAAAGTACTGTGGAAATACTGAAAAAGTATGTGCCACGAAGGGTGGAATCAGGTTGACAGCTTATTCAGTCACGTCTTCGGCACTAGCCTTAGATCTTTTGGTAATCTAGCAAGACCCCTGTGGCCACAATGTTATTTTCTATTGTCAAATACACGATTTTAAATGTTAGAACAAACAAACGAATCATCAAACAGCACTCAACTGTGGAATAATCTAAAAATTGATTTTAAAATATTTCTGCATAGCCCCAGCTCAAAATCAAAGAGCTTGTGAAACATCAGTAGGACAGCTTACATTTCATGCTCAGCATTTCAACTAGTCATAAATATATTATCTACAGTAATATGGAATGCACATGTTAGCAATAAAGGATAGCCATATTAGAGAATCACATTTAATTAATTTTCAACTAGGCAGAGTAGCAAAGCACACTGAGCCAAATCAAATTAGAGTGCAATGTACATTCTTTAATGAGATAAAATTATAACAGCACAAATTGACTATAAATCAGCTAAACGTAACAATACATACTCTTTGGGAGATGGCCTTGAAGTGGGAAGCCTAATGCTGTTCTGTATTGCAATGGAAACTAAAAGATCTTAATTAAATGCTATTAATTTTGCATTATTTCTTTGCACATGATATATTTCTTGCTATGATTTTCCATTCTATCTGGTTCACAGAATTTCTGTGAGTTGTGATTTCTTATAAATAACCCATGTTCTCACAGCATACAATCATAGGCCCATATTTATCAAGCTCCGTACGGAGCTTGAAGGGCCGTGTTACTGGCAAGTCTTCACAAAGACCGCTGCTCCATAACTTGCCTGCCTGCTCTGAGCAGGCGGACAGACATCGCCGGAACCCCCCTGCTGGCGGCCTATTGGCCGCGAGTCTGCAGGGGGCGGCGTTGCACCAGCAGCTCTTGTGAGTTGCTGGTGCAATGCTAAATATGGTGTGCGTATTGCTCGCCATATTCAGCGAGGTCTGTCGGACCTGATCCGCACTGTCGGATCAGGTCCGACAGACCTTGATAAATAGAGGCCCATATGTATTATAATTGTTATATAATTGTGGTTGTTTATATTATTATTTATGAAAATACAAAAAAGTCTGGATCTTCAAAAAGTAAAAAGTTAAAGTGAAGGTCAATTTTTTCTGCTCTCAATACATAATCTCAAAGCTTATGTTATAAACATGAAAGTCGCTAACTTTATATGTCTAAATTATGATTCCTTTTAGAATAAAATTAATATATAATGTACCTTCGTTATCACCCGTTGCTCCTCCCATACATCACTTCCTTATTAGGATCCTCTGACGCCGCTTTGTTTATTCCAAGCGGACTACGCTCGTGCACCCTTGTTTTGATTTTCAGAGCGCATGCGTATATTTAGCTTAATAGCGCATGCGTTTCTTTCACGGCCGTAAGTCTGTATGCAATTGGCCAAAGAAATAGTATATTTCATTTGTTGCTCAAGTCTGTCAGTGACTCACTCGCAAGATAGGTCTGGACACTACAAAACGTTATATAATATTTCTCAAAACTTTATAAAGGGTCAGTTTAGTAATTCGAAGTTAGATTTATACATACTAAATATTAACGATATCTTTGTGCATCTTGTTATTTTATCCATCCTTTTTGGCAATAACATATATACATATAATCAAATCATATAATATTTTAATCATTGATTTGAAATCGAAAGTATTATCTAGTAATGCCAGTATAAATTTTACTTCATCAAGAGCTTATTTATGGATTTTGTCATTATAGATTTGTCTTTAGATATTAATGCTTCTAAAGTACATCGATATCGCTTTTGATTCTATAATTTAATAATCTCAAAATCAATAAAATCTTAATTTTTCAATTATATTGTACTTTTTTTGTTTTATATACTTTTAAGAATATGTATGTTATATATGTTTTTAACCCGATTGTTCACATTTTCCTATATATATAATTTTTTTCAAATATTTATATCACATTCCTATTTCTGTTCTATTTTCTTTATTTTAATTAAATGGTCTATATCATTAATTGATTTCTATAACTAGGTTGAATGCATAGCTTACATCTCATGTATATGATTTCAGAAAATAAATAGACACAGAATTTATAACCAAAGTCTTTTTATATGTATATCTTCATTATTAACAAAACAATTTTTACAAAAAAGTTAATGATTGCATTCTTAATGTATTACAAAAAGATTATGCATTAAAAAAATTAATTTAATATAAAATCAATTTTTTTTAAAACTAATTAAAAAAATTCACATGAAAGCACTTATTTCTTCATTTTGTATCTGCTATAGACATGAATTAATATACTATTCAAAATAACTCAAAATCAAATAAAGTATGTAAAAATGTGTAATCAAATTTATTGCTGTCATATAAAACATTTTGTCTTTTTATTTTTCAAGACTCTTATCTACCTGATTTATTATGTTATGCACAATCAAAAGTGTTTGTAATACACTATTTTGAAATTCTTTAGTGATTTTGGAGTCAATCTTTGGACATACTATATCTACATGAATTATTACACACATTGTCACATACATACACTCCATACACACACACACACGAACATACCTGCATAAATACACGCTCTGTCACATACACACACATAATTTCCTAAATGTAGACACATTCACATACATACACACTCACATACACATACACACACACAGAAAATACAATCATCAAAACACACCCTGTAACATACACACATATATACACAAACACACACACATGCATAAATACACAAACAGTCACATACACAAACACACATATATGCATAGATACACTCATAGTCAGATAGCTACATAATTACAAAGACACATCCACACACATATATATTCATAGATACACATATTAAAATACATACACACAAACAGAAACACATAAACACACAGTCACATACATACACATGCACACATAATTGCATAAATACAAAAAAACGCACATACATACATCTATACACCTAAATAAACCCACCTAAATTTATGCATAAATAAAATCACACAGTAAAATACTTACACAAATACAACGATATACACACAATTACACACACATATATTAATCAATACAAACATAGTGACATATAAATACACACCACGTTAAAAACATCTATAAAAAATGTTATAGAAATTCTAATACATACACAAATACACACACACATATACACACACACTCACATACAATCTCAAATATATGCACATATTTACACTAAGTAACATACATACAGGAATTACACACAAACATAAAGACACATACAGACAGAAATGAATAGATACAAATAGTGACATAAACACATACACACACATAGACCGATATATTTATAAATAAACACATTGACATACATAGAAAATAATAAACTAAACATACATATATACATAAATATACAGACAGTTACACAAATAGATACATACACTGACAGATATCAATAAATGCACACATACACACATAGACTGATATATTAATAAAAACAAAAATTCTTAAATAAAAAAAACATAAGCACACACATACACACATATATCAATAAAGTGACACATTCACATACACACACACACACACACACACACACACACAAATAGATACACACAGTCACATACATACACAAATACACTCTTATATAAAAATATATATATTAATAAAAAACATTCACATACATACAAACATAAAAACACATACATACAAAAATAAAAAATACACATACTCAGATACATATACATATACACAAAAACATAAATCAATAAATACATACATTCACATACACACACACACAGATTTGAATAGATACACACATTCGCATACATATAAACATACACACACATATAAAGATATATAAATAAATACACACATTCACATATATATACACACATACACACCCATGCATAGACATACCAATAAATAGACATACTCACACACACACACACAGATATCATGAAATGCACACAGTCACCTAAAGTAACATACAAATAGATAAACACACAGTCACATACATTCACACATAAACACACATGTATAAAGATCTCTAAATAGAAACACAAATCCACATACATACAGACATAACAACACATACATACGAATAAATAAACATACTTAGAAACATAAACACACACATATATGAATAAATACACCAATTCACATACACACATACAAATAGATAAACACAGTCACATACATACACACATATACACAACTAAAAATATATAGAAATACACACATACAAACACATGCGAATAAATACACATAATCACATACATACACACAAATATAGCGATCAATACACACATTTTCAGACACACACACACACAGACATACATACGAATAGATACATAAAAGTCACATACATAAATAAATACACACAAATATATTACGATATATAAATAAATCCACAAAATCACATACCTACACACAGACACACACATACGACTAAATACACACAGTCACATACATACCCACATACACATAACTTAATAAATTAACAGTAAATCGCAAACATATACAAATACACATACACACTTACACACACAAACAAAAAATAAAAGTGACATACATATACACATACACATGTACACATAAATGCATAATTTAATTCAAATTTCAATACATATACATACATACACACACCAAAACACACTCATCCATGAATAAGTACACACACAGTCACATATATACACAGTCACATACACACACACAAACATAAATGAATCAATATACACACCGTCAAATACATGAACACTTATTTACACACACACATGATTGTAAAAAATTCATAATTAATATATATAAAAAAAAAAATATTTTTAAAATGAACCAACACTATCACATTAACCTTTATGAATGTGTCTTTGAATATATTTGTGGTTATTATATATACTAAATGGATTATAAAATAAACTTGAACATGAATAGTAATACACACATTCGAAGTTAAATATATATTTTTAATTTTATATAATTAATATGAAATATATATATATATATATATATATATATTAATATTTAGAAGTAATAAAAACATTTAGATTTGTTATTTTTATTTACTCTATATGTCTATATATTTTTTTATTAACATTTTTCCAATTAATTAATATTATTTTTTAAAAATATTAATAAATATATTTTAAATTTATATTTCAGATAGATAATCAAAATGCCTGACTGTATTGTCGTTGGATGTGGTAGTTCAACTCGAAGAGGAAGGTGTCAATTGGACATTAGTTTTCATGTTTTTCCAAAAACGCATGAAAAAATTAGAATTTGGTTGAAGCAAACCAATCAGTATACCATCGAACAATTGGAACCAATGGTACAACGAATTTATGAAACCAATAGAACAATAAAATACCGTATGTGTTCCAAACATTTCAGACCAGACTGCTATTACACCCACGGTGTCAATAAAAAATTGAAGCCAGATGCAACGCCAACAGTATTCCCATCTCGAGTAACTCATTATTCATCAACACCCTCAACTTCTGCTCCAGATGCATCTGGATCTGCTTTAACTTTCGCAGAAACAACTCCATCAACATCATCAGCTTTTTTGATTGAAAAGCAACCAAGAATTTATGTATGTGACGCTTGCGGGCAAAGGTGTAACATAACTAAGAATGATGCCTCTACTAATACAGAGATTATAGAAAAAATTGACAACTCAACCACATTTAATACGTTACATGGAACACTAACTACTAGTGTACAAACAGGTAAAATTATTAAAACACTAAATAAAAATACAACAACCACAGATATGTTTAAAAAAAAAGATCAATACACTTGGACTATGGGGGATATGTCTACCGATAATTCAATCGAAAGTAGTTTGGCATTTCAAAATCAAGAATTAACTGTCAATCAAAACATTAATAGTCAAAGTTCTGATCCTATTCTACCTATACAATTGGATAATCAAGATGTTGAAAATTTAAATTTTGAACCATTAGAAGTACTGCCAGTAGTATCAGAAACAACTCTTCAAGAAGTTTCAAATATCTCATTGATTGAAGCAGAATCTGAAACAGATGCAATGTCCGTGGATGAAGAAACAGAAACTTTTGAAAAGGATCCAACTTACTTACCAGAGACTACGGAGGAAACAATTGATGAATTTTCTGTCATTGAGGAATTTAGTAATGAAAAATTAGTTCATGAACCTAAATATATTGTTTTCGAACAATGCCTGGACAAATTGTTGAAATTGATACCATGCCGTTCAATTGAAAATTGTGAGGCACCAATGATGACAATTGATAAACGATTGGTTGGAACTATGTTAATAGTTACTGGCGAGTGTGAAGCAGGCCACAATTCTGAACTTTGGTCAAGCCAACCTACTATTGGTCAAAAACCGGTTGGTAACATACTAGCATGTTCCTCCTTACTGTTTACTGGCAATCAGTATGAAAAAATTAAAGATTATTTTCAATACTTCGGAATATGTTTTTTATCAAAACAAACATATTTTACATATCAAAATCTATACCTATTTCCCACAATAGACAATTTCTGGAAAGCAGAATGTGCCGAAAACTTGAGAAATTACAGTGGACGTGGTATTGCAGTAACAGGAGACGGTCAGTGTGATAGCCCGGGTCATTCGGCTAAATACTGTACATATACAGTAATGGAGGATCAATCAAAAAAAATTTTACATGTCGAAATAGTTCAAGTTACTGAGGCTACTTCATCAGTGGCCATGGAAGCAAAAGCATTTCGTAGGGCAATGAATCACATGCTAAATGACGGATTCCTTCCAGTGATGGTTGCTACAGACAGACATGTAAGCATTAGAAAGATACTACGGGAGGAATACAAGAATATAAATCATCAATTCGACATCTGGCATTACAGTAAAAGCCTTAAAAAAAAAATCTTAAATGTCAGCAAGAAAAAGACTTGTAAAGAATTAGCCAAATGGGTGACCTCTTTATCCAATCATTTATGGGCATGTAGTGTATCATGCAATGGAGATGTAGAAATGATGGAGCGGATGTGGAAATCCTGCCTTTATCATGTTCTGAATATTCATTCATGGGTGGAGAATGGAATGGAATACAAATGCCATCATGGACAATTGGTAGTCGAGGGAGAGAGACCAAGGAAATGGCTGACCAAACAATCTGAGGCATTTCATGAACTCCAAAAGATTATATTGAATGAACAAATGCTGAAAGATTTAAAACACCTAAACTTGTTTAGCCATACCGGTAAACTGGAAGTCTTCCATAGCTTTGTTTTGAAATACCGTCCAAAACGAATACATTTCAAAATGGATGCTATGGAAGCAAGAACCAAATTGGCAGCCATAGCTAATAACAAAAACACAGAACGTGTACAATCAACTGTGAAATTCCCAACCCCAACAAGTGGAAGTTATGGAGATTTGAAATTCAATACATACTTTCCAAAAAGTAAAAAAGAGTGGTTAGTCAGACCAGTCTATGAAGACATGGATTTGTTGCACATACATGAGATGAACACAGAGGTTCTAAAATTAGCAGAAGGAACATCTGATCATTCTTGGAAATCAAAAAACAAGGATTTGCCAACGAACATTGCATCCACCCCAAGACCGGATAAAAAACAACTGATAGCAAAGCATATATCTCGATTTGGCAAAAATAAATAATTTTTGCATTAGTTGATTTTTCTAATAATTTAAAAATTTAATATGTTCTTTATTTTTAAAATCTATGTATATTCAGTTTTTGATATATAAACAATCATTAGTAAATATTAATAGTAAATAGAAGTTTAAAAACTTTATAATTTTTATTATAAAAGTATTAAAGTGTTTTACCTTACTGATATTGAGTTTATTGAGTTTTAGACATCCATATATACACATACATACTAGAATTCAAAAATAAAATTCAAAGGGACAGTCTAGTCAAAAATCTACTTTCATTATTCAAATAGGGCATGCAATTTTCAACAACTTTCACATTTACTTCTATTATCTAATTTGATCTTTTTCTTCAATATCCTTTTTTGAATAAATAGCTATGTACATGTGTGAGCAAATCACACAAGGCCTTTATGTGCAGCAAGCAATCAGCAGCTAATTGGCATATCTAGAATTGTTTTCCAGCAAGTGATATCAAGATAATATAGTGTCAATAACTATTGTTAAGGGACACCATGATTAAATATTGTCATGACCTTGAACGTCCACTACATTTTTTTGTTTCAAAAACCACTAAAAAACAGAATCTATATGTATTTTTAAACAATGTTAATTTACGGTATGCTTATGAGGAAGATTATAATTGAGTCTGAAGATTAAAGTATTTGCTAATATTTATTTTGCATTAATAAATATATACGAGTAAATTAATTTTATTTTGAAATAAATTTGTAGATGGGATGACAACAGAGAGAGATGTCAACAATACCATTATTTTTCGAAAAAAATTGACTGCGTTCACAGAAATTAGACTCAAGAATAACCAAAAGAACATTATTTTTATGAATGTGATGTAACTCATGTAGAAGCTTGAAATATAAAATTAAACTTCTTATACTTTTTTTCAAAATTTTATTTAAATAGAAATAAACAAATGCAATCAAATAATAAGGATATAACCTTCTTTTTTTTGTTTTTTAATAAAAAAATTAGAGTGAAAGAACAGTAAACATTCATTAATAATGTCGATAAAACAATTATAAGAATGAAACAATGTAACAGGTTTCAATAATAAATGTTATTCACTAATAACATAGTTTAACGAAAATTCCAAAAAAATTATAATCTTCAATATTTAAATCTGTATAATATTAAAAAAATAAAAAAACTAATCCAGGATCATTTCACTTGCTGGGCCATCATCCTCTGGATAATGGAAACCAACATAAATATTGTCTGGTGCAGGGTAATGTTCACGGATACTGTTAACGATGCACGAAGGAATAGGTTTACGGTTCTTTGGCCCAAGTTCACCATTTATCCAGGTTGAAAAACATCTATACGAAAGTTTTCGATATGCCCTGTATTTTAAAAAAACAAAAATATTAATCAATTTTAATAAATAAAAAACATTGTTATACAATAGGATTATAAATTTAAACTATTTTAAAAAAATTAGAATAATAAATAGATTGAGCGTTGAGTTAATGACATTGAATTTTATTAATTTATAAAATATATTGAAATGATCAAAATATGTAAAATAATGTACTTTATTATCGACCAAAATAATAATAAATTTAATTACCTTTGAGTCATGGCTTCTTTGGCCTGTGATCGCATAGGAAGAAAACTCCGAGTGATTTCTGTGATCCTGTTAAGAAAACCTTGATCAAGTTCATTGATATGTTTCTGGGCATCGCAAATGCAAGCTTTGCCTTCTGGGATGTGGGACATGATTTCCTCATTTTCCCTGCAGCAAAAGCTTTCGATTACAGTAGGCATTAGCTTACAATTCCCACAAAAACACCATGTCAAACTCTCCAATCTTTGTAAATCCTCAGAGCTATTGGATTCTTGAGTGTCCGCATTGCTCTCACTATTGTCCTGGTTGGATAGATCATCAACTACAGGATCCCACAGGTGACTATTAGAAACATCAATGTTTGCATTGTCGGCATTTCGTTGAGATATCAAAGTTTGCATCTTTGGAATAAGAAGAAATAAAAAAAAAAATTAAAAAAAATATATATATTTTATTAATCAAAGAAATTATAAAATTAATATATAATTTTAATAGTTTAAATTTGAAAAAGTAAGATTTATTATTTTTAATATCTTGAATTGTAAATACATATGATTTTAAAATAAATTATATTGATAACATATTTATATTATAAATATATATATCTATATATCTATTTAAATATACATATATTTTGCTATTTATATTTAGATATTTATATATCGTTATACTTATATATATATATATATATATATATATATATATATATATATATATATATATACATATACATATATATATTTATATATTTTTGTATACCGGTGGCCATCGTTTAGCAAAGGTTCATTTTGCACTGTATAAAACTAATGAATTTATTAAAACTCATGTTAGTGCTCTTAAAAAGCATTGAGATGCAGTGTGTCAAGGTATATGTAAGGTTAATAAATATATATACTTTAATTATATATTTTACGGTTAATAAATATATCTATTTATTCAGATGTTTGGCTGGTCAGTAGAAAAAGATTAATTTCATTCAGAAAGACATTACCCCTGACACTAAAACATCTGCTCTAATCAACTTATAGTTTGAGACAGGATGAGTCATAAAAGGTTATTTAAGAGGATAGATTGTCAGATAGGTGACACCACACAGTATATGTAGACGAGGTGTCTGGAATACCCTCTTGAAGATGGTCAAAATCATAGGGAAACAGTTTTTATGCACATAGGTGTTAGTTATCCGTAAACCTCAAATACACGTCGTCATTGCTAGCGAAAGACAAAATATGTTGTAGTGTGACTTTTACAACTACTCGTGGATTGACCCTAAGCTATGTGGGTGGGGCAGTAATAAGCAAAACTATACATTTATTTTTTAAAATTTAATTTATGGGCTTTCTAAATAGATCATCTAATAAACATTTATGAAAATAATAAAATGAGTGTATAATGTACCTTATACGTGAAGTCACTCTTAAAAAGATAAATTAAATGAAAAATGCACACTCATTGTGTACCTCATTGACATATCTTGCACAGATTCCTTTGATGCTTTGGAAACAATGTACTCAGACATTTTCTATGTTGAAAGCAAGTATTAACACTTGTCTAGATTTGTAAATGTTTTACACACACATTTTTTTAAATACTGAAATTATTATTTTATAAATTTATATATATAGATATTGAGCTTACCATATCTTGAACCTCTTCTGTGCTCATTTCCATTAGAGTTCTTCTTCTCTGTATAGCTTCATTTGCAGACATGTCTATGAAATAATAAAATACTTTAAATAAAATTAATAATATCCTGAAAAAATAATAATATATAAAGACATATTATATTTAAAGGGACACTCAATCAGAATTAAACTTTCATGATTCAAATACAGCATTTAATTATAACCAACTGTACTATTGACTTTTATTAAAACAAATAAGCACAGTCTATTATATTCCCAATTTTTGATTCACCGGATCCTAAGGAGCATGTTAAAAACTTAAATTTATGTAGACTATCCTTTGTTAATATATCAATCAACAATGGATTTAGATTAAATGTAACAGTGAAGTCAATATATTTTAGTTTGAAAAAGAAACATAATACGTTGGCTATAAATTCAACAGTTTGATACTACAAACAAACTTATATTAATAGATTTTGGTGTATTCTGGTAGCATAATACAAAAATATATATATAGATTATTTTATTATATGTTTGAGAAATATTTGTTTTGAAAATGGGCAGCGTCGAAATAATTACCTACTAATATAGAATAGCAATACATTAATATATCCTTTGTGTACTACTCTACTTAAATTCTAGATTTAGCCTATACATATGAAAATATATTCTTAAGATAAAAATTAACATAATAATAATGGTTAGATGTTATTATGTATGCATTATAACTTAATATATATTTTTGGATCGATTTTTATAAATTTTTTATGTTGCTTATCGATCTATCTATCTATCTATCTATCTATCTATCTATCTATCTATCTATATATATATATATATATATATATATATATATATATATATATATATTATTTTTGATATATAGATATGTGATTAAAGTTTTATATCAAAATCTGCTGCAGAATAATGGGGACATGGTAGTATTGATTGCATAATAAATTCATACATAATTAGTAACCCTTTATCCTGTAATATAAGATGTAGAATTTAAGTATGCTAAAAGTATGTTTGAAAAATGCAAAGCGTAATAATGGTTACCTGTTAGTACGGTACCATAAAAAATGAATATATACTTTTTGAACGATAACTATATCATGTTATTGGTTAAATATATGTATGAGAAAATTTTGAAGTGCAGCTTCATAATGGTGACATGTTATGGGTTGCATAATAAAAAAATATATTAATTTGGATCAACACTTTTAATATGCTGAATGTAGCATATATATATATATTTCACAAACAGAACTTTGGTGCAAGGTTTGCAGAGTAATCAGGATGAAATGTTAGTATGTATGAAAGAATAACTTACTATATATATGTATGTATTATAAAAATCGTTTTCTGTTATGTGCATCTTTAAACATTATTCATATGAAAATGCTGTAATGCATTGAAAAAATTCATTATTGCAATGCCGTTTGAAACGTTTGCCCTTTACTACATTTATTAAAGAAATGTACATACCGCTTACGTTACAAGTAATTCATTCTTGCAATGCCTTTTGTAAGTTTTGCACTTGACTAAATTTAATCGAAAAAGGTATGTATCGATTATATACCAATTATAAACAAATATAAATTTTTGGATCCATTAACATATGCAACTGGATGTAGCGTATTTAAGTAAAAAATGAAATAATATTTAGGATACATAATAACTAATTGATATGTTAGCCCCAGTTGAGAATAAAAAAATAATGACATAAACAATAATAGATAGATTGTAAGGTTGCCCAAATCGTTAGTTATCTGCTCTGCCTCTTCAATCGTACCTGTTGTTAGGTATAACACAGGTAATTGCAGAGGATGCGAGCGAGCGATGCTGTGGATTACAAGTGTCAATAATTCTGGGAGCGTACAACGCATGCTCGTAACATGGACGAGCATGCCGATGATAACGCGATATTTACTTACACGCATGCGCGGAAGCTCTCAATGACGAAAATGAAAAGGGGCAGGACGCCACGGGGAAAGACAATAGATTGGAATTAAACTCTGTCAATCAATAGAGGGTCGATGACAGGCGGAATATACCGCATAAACGGAGCGCATTCAAGTGAACAAATTTAATACTTTTGATTTCATTTACAAAGTATTTGATGAATGAACATCATATTGATTTTTAAAAACATATTAGAAACTGATAAGCAGAACCGCAGACTTGACCTTCACTTTAAAGACTATATTACAATTCACATGTTAAAGATGGTACACAGGAACAGAAGGTGGACCATATTCTGTTCTGGCACTTGTCATCGCATCTAAAAGCACACAATAATACTAAAAAGGGGAATTTAACATGGAATTTAGTATAATAATAACGGTGTTTATAATGAACTTTGTGCAGTAACATAAATCAGTAATCAGCTGTCAATCTTTTGCTTTAAATTAGGTTTGTGGAACACAACTGCTGAGATTGCTTTCATATAACTGTTGTATTTATACATGTGTGTTTTTTGTAAGCAGAGATTTAGAGAAAGGAATATTTAGTTGTAAATACATTCTATATAAACCTCTGCAGAATTAATATACATCAAAGGTAAAATAAAGCAAAAACAACTTAACATGTAATGCACAAAACAAATTAGAATATATATACACAGCAAAGAGGTAAGGTTAAAGGGACATTCAAGTACAAAAAAAAAAAACTTTCATGATTCAAATAGAGCATGTAATTTTAAACAACTTTCCAATTTACTTTTATCACCAATTTTGCTTTGTTCTCTTGGTATTCTTAGCTGAAAGCTAAACCTAGGACGTTCATATGCTAATTTCTTAGACCTTGAAGGCTGCCTCTAATCTAAATACATTTTGACAGTTTTTCACCACTAGAGGGCGTTAGTGCATGTGTTTCACATAGATAACATTGAGCTCATGCACGTGAATTTACCGAGGAGTGAGCACTGATTGGCTAAAATGCAAATCTGTCAAAAGAACTGAAATAAGGGGGCAGTCTGCAGAGGCTTAGATACAAGGTAATTACAGAGGTAAAACGTGTATTATTATAACTGTTGATTATGCAAAACTGGGAAATGGTTAATTAAGGGATTATCTATCTTTTAAAACAACAAAAATGCTGGTGTTGACTGTCCCTTTAAGTATTGACAGAGTAGGATTAATGCCTTAGTAATATTGCATGATTGAGTAACACAGAGCTTGTTAGGAGACAGGTGATTACTAATTGTTATAGCAGCTGCACAGCACTGAGGTTGCATAGGTTGTATGACAATATTGCAATTGTAGGATATGATTACAAACAGTCAGCAAGTAATGCCTTTAGTAGAACTTCTGTAAATAGTTACGAGTAGTATTAGTAGTAGTATTAGTAGTAGTATTAGTAGGTGCACACATACGAACAGCTGATAAGCTGTAAGCACAGGCAAATGAGAGACACAATCCGGAGAAAAACAAGTAATAATTTTACCTTGAGAATTGCACAAACACTTTAGAGAACACTTAGGTACCTCCAGCATGCGAGTAGCATCCAAAGTCTGAGCAGAGGATTCACAGTCACAGAGACTCGGAGAGATCCGGAAAGTGTGTCAGAGAGCTAGTCATTAACCAAGCAATGTGGAATGGTGCATCTCCTATTTATTGATTGGAGAAGTGGTGTGCAAAGGTAAGATGAATGCAGGTTAAAGGGATAGTGTATGTTAAATGGGCAGAGAAAAATATGACATCAGCTTATCAACCGCGGCTATTATTAAACTATTACTTATCTTTTGGTTTTGAATAGGGATGCACCGATACCAGTATCGGTATCCGTGCCGATACTGAGCATTTGCACAAGTACTTGTACACGTGCAAAATTCTCCGATACCTAAACCGATACTAGGCAATGCAGAGTAGGCAACGCAAGGGAGCTTTTAGCCTTAGTGCGCTTCCAGCACACTGCTTCCTGGTTGTGTCATTGGGTGTCACTGTAGTAAGCGATGACCAAGGATCTGTTTATACGGTTGCAGGCTCTAGTGGGAGTAAGTATACGTACCATATTAGAGTGTATATGTAATAGGGCTACAGTATTAATGCAAACTAAATCCTAGAATCGTATACTATAAGGGTGGTAACGGTGAGGTGTCCTTGCTGCTGTGGATCACGGTGATAAGGCTGTGAGTGGAATTTTACTGTGGGTCTTTGGTAACTGACCACAACTTTGCACAATGCAGTTGTGCAATTAAAATAAATAGTGCAGACAATGACTGTGTAATAAGAATTATACTCTTACAAGAGGGTAATAATCTGTGTGTTACATTTCCGTTTATTATTTACTGGGTTTGGCCGATTTGTATTATTTCACAACCATTACTCTATAGTACGCAATCTGCCACACTTGACTGTGACACCCGTTAGGTGCCAGGAAAAACTTTATTTATACGGATGTGCTGGTTGTTGTTTTAGAGCTGCACTGATTGGTGAATTTTGGTTTCCACTTTTGGCGCTAGCGCTGATTCAATGTTTTATTCAACGGCTCTCTGGTCGTAGCTCTTTGTTGATTGGACAATTTCTTGGCTGCATAATCACATGAGCTTTTTTCAGTCATTAGTGTCACTTTGGCTTCTTTGGGCTGCAGGAGTAGAAATTAACACTAGAGACTATGTATCAGCATTTTATGTCCTTGAATAAATAAGTAATATTTATGCCCCAATATTTTAGTAGCAATACCAAAAATACATAACTATAGTTATCAAGTCGCAAAGCACATAAGAGCAAAAACATTGGAGTCTTTTGCTTGTAGTTGATAGTTTGGAGACTAATGGAATTAATAGCACTGAGACTAAATGCAGCTTATTAGTCAATTTTAGTTGGAAAACACATGAAGGGACAACAATAAATGTTATTTTCTTTCTATATTTAATTATGAAAACCATTTAGTTAGATGAAAAAAAAGAACAAATGCACCCACCCCCTATGTGCTTCTCACTGTATAGTCCTGATTATGTGTTGAATACACATGAAGCCCTTTTATTGGTAATGGTTGCTTTGCATATATTTGTATATAGGCTTATCCCTCTAACTGACGAAGCATTTACAAAATTGTTGCTGAAGTTGTTTTTAAAATTTTGTGCTCATTAAAGGGGAAGTATACACCAATGTATTAGACACTATTATAAATAAGAATATGCACAGATACTGATATAAAAATCCAGTATAAAACCTTTTAAAAACGTACTTAGAACTTAGAAGCTCCCAATTTAGCATTAATGATGAGTTTAGCCTGGGGCACCCACTGAAGGAAGCTGAGAGCAGAACCTCTCCCCTCCCCTGCATATGAAAAGACCCATTCTACTAAGAGAAAAGCAGTCTAAAGTCTGTATACTATGGGGAGGGAGGAAGAGACAGCTATGGGGATGGGGGAGGGAAAGACAGCTATGGAGAGGGAGGAAGAAAGAGACAGCTATGGGGAGGGAGGGGAGAGACAGCTATGGGGAGGGAGTAAAGTATCGGTTATTGGTATCGGCGAGTACTTGAAAAAAAGTATTGGTACTCCTACTCGGTCTTAAAAAAATGGTATCTGTGCATCCCTAGTTTTGAATAAGGTATTAATATCAGCGTACAAGGGAGGACAGTAGTATCATCATAGCCATATACAGCATTATCAGTCAGTGGAAAAAACACGCATCATGCAGCCTTTCACAGGTGTTAATGTCAGACTTCTCTCTCTATGAAATGTTGCCAAAAGACTCTCCTTCAATCTAATCCCCCACCCCCTTTGTGATCTAATAATTAAAACTTTTAGTGTAGCAGGCATATCTACATGGTATGTCAATCATATTAGCAATTGTGCTAGTTTCAATAACAGTTTTTCTCATAACAAGGAAAGATTCTCACACCAGTACTTAAAGGCATATTTGTGTTATATATGTACTTTATAGGTATGCATAGTGTATATATCTTCTCTAGAAGCTAAGTTGTAATATAAACTGCTAATAAATTAACTGTTTGATTAATTATTTCTGTATGGAAACACGAAAAGTTTCCAATCTCTAATAGATTTTTTATACAGTGTTATAATCCTGATATTAGACCTGAAAATATAGATTTGCACAGGAGAAGAACCCTGCACCAAAAAAAACATGCAGGCTCTGCTTGTCTAAGATTGTGAAATAGTTTGTAGCTGTAGCAGTGGTAAAAGAAGACAGCTGTAAAAATATTTTGTTGGACTAAAGGGACATTAAAAAGTTTGAGATTGTAAAATAAACTGTTTAATTATCTGGGATAAAAAATATTGGCATTATAATTCCATTATGTATTCTGCACCATTTTACTCTGATTTAACTCTGAAAATTGGAGGTTTTCCAACTCCCCATAGTTTCCATAAAGCAGGAGTTTTTAAACCTGTCCTTAGGCTTCCCTAACAAGCCAGGTTTTCAGGTTTGCAACATGGGGGTTTGGTTAAGCACACCCATCAAAAAATTCAATACATCAACACACATATTGTGGGAGTGCGGCCAAAATTACCAGTAAATAAAGGACAAACAACAGTATTGGCGCACATCCAAATAAGACCACATATTATAAATGCAGCAAAAACTTGCCTGCCAAAAAACTTTTTACTTTTACATTTTTAAATAAAAGGTTTTCAGGTTTACCTTGGGTAAGAGCAGGCTAATAACCATGTTTACAAATCAGATGATTATTTCCCCTATGCTCCAGTTCAGATATACTGCAAATCTGGCCTGTTAGGGAGTCCTGAAGACCAGTTTGAAAACCCCTGTAATGAAGTAATGGGCAATATGTTTTTTTAAATATATATTCCTATATACTGTATATATATCTGTGAATATCTATTACTATATACAATCATGTGTATGTGTTTGTGTATATATATATATATATATATATTATGAAATATGCAATATTATCTTCCTTCTTATGTTACGCTTTTAAATAACCACAAGCCTGTTTGCGCAACTTGTGGGTGTTTCAACTACATTGAATGCGATTTAGTGTTTGTGACTTCTCAAAGTCTATTCGTTACTGCAATGTTACGAACGTGAGAGCTCAATTTTTTGTACTTTCAACTCATAATACGAGTGCGAATCTCCGAGTGCCCAAAAAATAATTTTAGCGGATTTAACGCTCAAACGCATGCAGAGAAATCTACCATGCATATGAACTGGGGAATCTGTAGGCATTCCAGAAAGCAAACCAAGGACCTATTAAGGAAAATAAATAATGAAAGTGCATTACAAGGTATTTTTTACCTATGCATGTTTAATCACTGGACATTACACTGTGAGTTCTATGTTCCAGAGGCGTATTAATGGATAGACCAACAATGTACTGTAGATATTAACAAATTAACGATTAAACACTTTTTACATAATATAGTATTTTTTTCCACTGTCGATAGGATAGGTCTGGGCTACCTATCCTATCAGCAGTGGAAAAAAATACTATGTATTAAAAAAGTGTTTAATCATTGATTCGTTATCATAACTTCGTATTTCTCAAGCAATTTCAAAGGAAAAACACTGCAGACTCGTGCAGACAAAATCAAGATAATAAATCACATAATCTATATCTATGTCATTTCCAGTCTTCTAAAATGTTGACAGTTGACTACTTGAGACTCGAGTTGACTTGCAAAGGCATGTGAGCCCCCTTCTAGCCCCCATATAAATAGATAACTATCTTATGTAATGTACACTTAAGTTGTCAGCTAAAAGCCCCACATGCAGGAGCGGTTACCTGTTTGTATGTCTGAAATGGGAGACGTATCTTTTTTATAGAAGAATATACTGGTACCCTGAACAGCGATTCATATTTTATCCTATTTTAATAGGAACATCTGCTTTTTATTCACAGTGCGGCCACTCAAGGGTCAATAACAGCTTTTTAGCATTCTACAGTTATTACTGGGAGTGTTATTTTTCCTTTTTATTATATATTGCACAAAACTCTGTCTTAACGTATTGCTTAAGGCAGTGGATCCCAATTTTGTCTGAAAGCAGATCTACACTAACATGTCACACTGTATGACTTGGCATCTCTGTAATCTAATATTTCCATATGTAATGCCCTAATTGTTATTTAAAATTGTATATATTTATCTATGTATATTTATTTATTTATATATATATTATAGAAGGATACTGGAAGGGATACCGCGCCAGTAGGTGTGCCCCCTCAACAAAGTAAAAGAATAATAAACATAATGAATGAATATATTGATAAAGGGTTAAATCATAAAGAATATTGATGGAGGTCACAATATAACCCCTCTGTTCTCTAGATAAGAGATATAGACACAGTCTTAGTTTTCAAATTTGCCAATGGTGTATGGCCGCTGGGTGATGTAGTCTTATTTGACCAAGTTTATAGAATAGTAAGCAATATCTATCCCAAAGGGGTTTGTATGTACTACTTACAAAAAGCACCCTCAATCATATCAGGTGAGTGTGAAGCACGATCAGGTTGGTACTGAACGGATGATTAATTTCCAAGTCTTGTACACGAAATCAGGCTCTGTCTTAGTGAGCTCCAGGCAGGGACCCTCTTAATTCGGATTCTGGTAGTCGTCCCCAAATGAAGGCAAAGAATCCACTTGTAGATGTTCACCCCAGTAGGAAGCTCAATATCATATAAAGGGAAGAAAAATGCAGGACATAGTGTAATATTGTTTTTTTATTTTTGGTGCAAAAAAGTATTAGCCAAATGCAAACTTACATTAATTAACCTCAATGAATATGAGGTAACTTAAAAACATGTAAACATATATTCAAAATGAGCAATTTGAAGAGCGATGTATATGTTCCTCCTCAGTGTGACAAATAAATCAAGTGACTTGAAAGCGGGTTGTACCGGCCGGTTGCAACCCCTCTATAAACAGGAACTCAAGGAACTCAAAGTCTGGGAGAGTCAACAGTCCGACAGAACAAAAGAAAAAAGAAGCTCAATATATGAGCTGGTAGTATGCCTTACGCGTTTCAAAGGGTTGTACTTTTTGTAGCTCCTTCTTCATCAGAGGCCTTCATATATATATGTGTGTGTGTTTTGCAATGCCATAAAAAAAAAGTTTCATTACACCCTGTCTAAAATATATTGTGACCAAAAAAGCCCTTAAACCTAGGGAGGGGGAAGGAGGGGGCAGCAGAATTGTGAGTACCAAGGGGAGCACAAGACCTAAATGCGCCACTGCTATGTCCCATTTAAATATTTTTACATATCTCAAAGGCAGTAAGAGATTTGAGATTATTATATGGTGTTAAAAAAGAATTCAGATATTTGGCTTCTGTTACTTGTGCACAGATCCAATTGCTTCCCATCATTTAACTACCATAACCCACAGCTCTCTTTATCTATACATTTGGTTGTATGCATGAGCAGGGCATGCTTTTTACCAGTGTATCAGTGGTGCATTATGGGTTACTATCAGCAGCACTAATTGGATAACCTCTGAATGTAGGGCAATCTTCAAACTGCTCTCAATGACCCTGCTTCTAAAAATACAAAATGCTTTACTGAAGTTTATTACAACAGTGATCTGGGAATACACAGTGCTTTGCTGGAATTCTCTGCAAAATATATGTATTTTGTAAGGTTACTGAAGAGAATGAAAAATACAAAATTACAAGTCCATACAAGTTTGTATTCTTAATTATACAGATTTCCTTACTGAAATAGAAATTCCCAGTTTTTTCTGAGGAAGGGATTGTGGATAAATAAAACATTATATGGAAATCCAAATATAAAAGGTTGATTTCATGCAATAATTAGTACAGGACATTTAAAACATGCTTCTGTGGGAGTAGTAGATATTTACAATAGGCACTAGCTTGCTAATACAGGGTAACTGGACTGGGAATAAAAAGCAGCCCTGGATAAATTTGAAGACCAGTTCTATTTTCTGTTGAGTCCATAGAACCAGGGTTCTTTGCCAACAATTATTTCTGTGTGTTGGACAATATTGTCTGCTTTTTACCTGAGATCTCAAACTCACAAAATGCCTCTTCCGATAATAACTGTCAAGAATAAATTCAAAAACACCCATAGGCATTGAAGAAAAAAAAAACATTTTCCGTGTTGACCTCACAATCAGCTAGATTACGAGTTTTGAGTGCTATAGGGAAATTAACGACCGCCATAAAAGCGGCAGTATTTAAGATCCCTATAGAGCTGCTATTACAGGTTTTGTAAAACCCGGCTTGTGCGGGCAATATGGTTGCGCTGAGCTCCATACCTCACCCAAATACAAGCAGTGTTTTGACATGCTCGTGTACAATTTCCCCATAGACATCAATGGGGAGAGTCGGCTAAAAAAAAGCCTAACACCTGCAATTGTGGAAACAAAAGCTCCGTAACGCAGCCCCATTGATGTCTTTGGGGAAAGAAAAAGTTAAGTTTAAACTTAACACCCTAACATAAAAAACACGTCTAAACACCACTAATCTGCTGCCCCTAACATCGCCGCCACCTACATTACAGTTATTAACCCCTAATCTGCCGCCCTGATATCGTTGTCACCTACATACAGTTATTAATCCCTAATCTGCCACCCACAATGTTGCCGCCACTATACTAAAGTTATTAACCCCTAAACCTCTGGCCTTCCACATCACTAACACTAAATAAATATATTAACCCCTAAACCTAACCCTAACGTAACCCTAGCCCTAAGCATAGCCCTAACATAACCCTAAACCTAAGTCTAACCCTAACCCCACCTAACTTAAATATAATCAAAATAAATCTAAATTAAACTTACAAGTATTACCTAAATAATTCCTATTTAAAACTAAATACTTGCCTGTAAAAAAAAAACTACGCTAGCTACAATTTAACTAATAGTTATATTGTATCTATCTTAGGTTTTATTTTTATTTCACAGGTAAGTTTGTATTTATTTTAACTAGACTAGTTAGTAAATAGTTATTAACTATTTACTAACTACCTAGCTAAAATAAATACAAAGTTACCTGTAAAATAAAACCTAACCTGCCTTACACTAAAACCTAAAATTACAATAAAATAAAATAAATTAAATTAATAAAACACTATTATCTAAATTACAAAAAAATAAACACTAAATTACACGAAATAAAAAACAAAATGATAAAAAAACGGATTACTCCTAATCTAATAGCCCTATCAAGATAAAAAAGCCCACCCAAAATAAAAAAAAACCCTAGTCTACACTAAACTGCCAATGGCCCTTAAAAGGGCCTTTTGCGGGGCATTGCCCCAAAGAAATCATTTCATTGTGGGGGGCTTGCAGTTTAGTGGTTAATAGGTTTATTATAGCTGCGGTGTTGGCGGATGGCAGATTATGGGTTAATAATATTTAAATAGTGTTTGCGATGCGGAAGGGCGGCGGTTTATGGGTTATTAGGTTTATTATAGTGGCGACAATGTCGGGGAGTGGCGGAATAGGGGTTAAAACATTTTTTAAGTGGCGGCGATGTCTGGAGCGGCAGATTAGGGGTTAATATTTTTATTTTAGTATTTGCGATGTGGTAGGGCCTCGGTTTAGAGGTTAATAGGTAGTTTATGAGAGTTAGTGTACTTTGTGACAGTTTAGTTATGAATTTTATACTACAGCTTTGTAACGTAAAACTCATAACTACTGACCTTAGATGGCGGTACGGATCTTGTCAGTATAGGGTGTACCGCTCACTTTTTGGCCTCACAGCAAAACTTGTAATACCTGCGCTATGAAAGTCCCATTGAAAAAGGACTTTTTTTAAAATGCGGTACTGACGTTGCGTGACGGCAAAAAAGGTGTGCGGTACACCTATACCTGCAAGACTTGTAAAAGCGGAATTAGGGAAAAAGCATCATTATGAAGCATAACGATGCTTTTTCACTCATAACGCCAAACTCGTTAACGCATGCATAAAACCAAAGTTTTGATCAAAAATATTATACGGTACTTATCTCTTCCCTGCACTGCAGTCCTAAAGAGACACTGAAGTCTATTATTAAAATTGTGAATCTCCTATTCAGTAATAATAGCATCTAAACAGGAGCGGGGAAAAAACATTACTATTTAAAGGGACAGTCAAGTCAAAATTAAACTGTCATGAATCAGATAGAACACACAATTTTAAACAACTTTCAATTTTATTTCTATTAACAAAATGTGCAGTCTTTTTATATGCACACTTTTATACGCACACTGAGCATGTGCAAGAATTCACAGAATATATACGTATATGCATTTGTGATTGGTTGATCGCTGCCGCATATTTCAGGAGGAGTGGAGACATAACTGAAACTTGTCAGAAAAAAAAATGCTACTCATTTGAAGTTGAAACTTAGACTAAGTGCTATAGCATTGTCTTTTTTAGTGTTCATTTGTTGATTATGCAAATCTACTGTAATTATCTTTTTGTTAACAGACATCTGTTATTTTCTTATTATAAAATAACTTATTTGTAATTTATTGATGGCCTAAGTGCCACCCTTAATTTATTATTGGCAGATACTATTAAATGGTAATGCTGAAATAATTGCATTGTACTAAGTGCTTCATTAAAACAGTGAATTCCATAATCTAGCATATACATATTAGTTCTTTTCACACTGTTTTATAGGAGATCACTTTAACTTTCTAAAGATCTATTATGAAATATGATTTAAAAAAAACATATTCAATACATTTCTGCAGTCCTCTGCAAATGCCTTGTGTGATAGCATTAACCATTTTTGTCATTGTCCCTGCTCGTAAATCTCACAGATCCATCTGCACAGGGGAATATTTGTATCTGGAATTTGCAAGATATTAGCTGTTAATAAGTGTTTTTTTCTACTGTGGTAGAAGTTTAAATTATTTTTCTAAAATAACATGAGGTGCATATTAGAGCACAGCTCAGCTCTAGGGACTAATTGCTCATTGGCTGAAAAGGACAACTCCTACAGCTCTATTGATAAACATAACACATCCTAGAATAGAAAAAAAAACATACAGGATTTTCAGCAGAGAAGCATTATCTTACAAACTCTGTTATATATTTTAAAATGCCCTAGTTGAGATGCTAGTTTATTTTAATTTCCCTATAGCTCTGAAGCAGACTGCAAAAGTATTTTCATTTTATATTTTTGAAGGCCGAAACAATCGTCTGGGGTTGTCATGTTCCTTGTTCAGAGGAGAATTGCCTGGTATTTCGGGACTGGACTGACCTTACTTGGCAGGATCAGACTGATATATTTCAGGAAACTTTTCCTCTATGAAAAGCACAACTGGGCTAAAAGTGGCTGCTCTTAGGTGGTAACTCGCCATAGAACAAGCTACTGAGCTGTTGTTTGTTCCTGGCAGAGCGCTTCTCTCTTTGTATGCATAATATTACTTAATGTTAGTACATTTCTAGTCAAAATTGCTGCATTTTTGGGAACATGACATAATATTACTTAATGTTAGTAAACTTCAAGTCATCTCAGACATCTCCTGGCAACATTAAATGGTAAAAAAATAGTAAAACTAAATAATAATTAAATTATAAATAGTTTTACTGACATACATCAAATCCTTTTAAAGGGGAATTGAACACTCATTTTTTTTCTTCATTTTAAAAGCATAGTATTAAGGTTATTCCCCACCTCTCCTAGGACCTGATATTTAAAACCTCGCCGGTATGGAGAGAAATCACACAAACTCTTTGTTTTTTTTAGACCTTGTATTGTAATTTTGCAGTCTCTGTTTCACATAAAGAACACTACATAGCAACAGAAACATTTCTCAAGATAAAATTTGTGTTTCTAAATAAAAAAATTTAAGGCCTCACCATACCAACAAGACTTCTTAGAATATTTTGCCTGAGTAGTGAGGTTTTGAATATCAGGCCCCTAGACATGGGTGCCGCCATGTTGAAATCTATCTTTTACTACATTCCAGTGCTGACCTGCAACTCTCCTTTAGATACCTGCAGAGTAACCTAGGTTTCATAATGGCAGCACTTATGTTTAAAGGGAAGTGCATAGCATGTATTTAGTGTGTAGTGTCCCTTTAAACATTTTGATAAAAAGCAACTGGATTTAATGATTCATTCACTTTTGTTTTGTTGCCAGTCCAGCTTCAATTGTATAATCACTGAGATAATACTGTTTTCTTAAAGGGACATAAAACCCAATTTTTGTTCTTTTATGATTCTGGTAGAACATGTCATTTTAAAAATCTTTTAAAAAGTACTTCTGTTATTCTTATTTGCTTGAATTGCTTTATTCTCTTGGTATCCTGGACTGGCAACAAAATAAAAAGTAAATTAATCATTAAATCCAGTTGCTTTTAATCAAAAGGTTTAAAGAGGCAGTAAATGTAAATGTTCAGGTAATTTTAACACTAGAAACCCTTCATCTTTATGTGTTTAACAACCATAGATCAAAGTCATTTATATATGCATTATATATAAAATCCATTTAGCACTTTATTTGGAAAGATCTGTATAAAAACAAATGTTTTAGAAAGGTTTAAATTGTCATTTTTAGGGGTGAGCATTCGGACCCTTTATTGGAATCTGAATGAGGAAGAAGGGATCCGCTCGTAACATTTGACTTTTTTGAGAGCCACATTGATTCTTGTGAAAGTTCAACAAATTAAGTAGGATCTGTGCAAATCCAGACCCTGTGCAGGGTGTAGCAGGGACAGATTTCTCAGTCCCGCAAAAGTCATCATGGATTGATAGCGTTGTATGGTTGCCACAGACTCTCCTTAACCAGAACTGCATCTTGCCCCTGAATTGAGCTATTTTAGGGCAACCCCAAACAGGTGTGTAATGTCTGGTTCAGGTAATGAACATTTGGGGTATGTGTCTGCCGTAGCTTGGGCGTGATGTAACTTTGTTGTATAAATTTGAGGTGCATTTCCCTGTAGTCCATCGCTAGTGCGGACTGGGCTGCTAATTTAAAGCTATCTGAAAGTGTTTCCTCATTAATATTGAGATTTGTTTTGAGTCTCCATTTGTCGCTTAATTGTTGCATAGCCTCAGTTGCTTTAGGCATCATGATTAGATTATATATGTATGAGATGGAGTGTGACCCTTGTTTAGACAAAGAGCAGATGCTGTCAACTGGTGTGTTGGTCCTGCAGTTAAGTCCCTCAGTTATTAGTTTGCGGGCATAACGTGTGGATTGAAGGTATGCAAAGGTACTGTGTCTAGGAAGGTCAAACTTTTTCTGTAAATGAGCTACCTGGAATGGTTTGTTGGTGAGCAGGTCTATCAATTGTGAAATTTAACTTAAAGTGATGGTAAACTCCCTTTTATATAAATAGTATATTGACATCAATATATTAAATTAATTTGACACACTAAATTTCGTATAATCAAGTATATGTGTACTTACTCACAATCCATTCATTCATAACAAATTCTTATCCGATCCATCTCCAGCCCCCTGTGGCGTCATCTTCATTGTTTATTTTTATTGTGCAATCAGTAAGCCTGTCGTTAGACAGGCTTACTTCTAAGGAACACACTATGGGGCATATTTATCAAGCTCCGATTGGAGCTTGATGCCCCGTGTTTCTGGCGAGCCTGCAGGCTCGCCAGAAGCAGCAGTTATGAAGCAGCGGTCACAAAGACCGCTGCCCCATAACCTGTCCGCCTGCTCTGAGCAGGCGAACACACATCGCCGGAAATCAACCCGATCGAGTACGATCGGGTTGATTGACACCCCCTGCTGGCGGCCGATTGGCTCTTGTGAGCTGCTTGTGCAATGCTGAATACGGCGAGCGTATTGCTCGCCGTATTCAGCGAGGTCTGGCGGACCTGATCCGCAGTGTCGAATCAGGTCCGCCAGACCATGATAAATAGGGGCCATCATGCCTGCGCAATATAGGATTATTCTTCAAATCCGCTCCTCCAATCAGGAGCGTTTTACTTCGGTGCTGATTTTGCACGTTCATGTGTTTACAACGCATGCGTTGATTCATTATATTTTTTAAATCGAATTTATAAATTTACATTTTTAATTTATAAATATATGAAATAATAAGAGACTTACTGATTTATAACTATTTTAATTACATAAGCTCTTTCCCTTTTTAAGGGACCGATCGCTCACTCACTTGTTCTCATCAATGATTTAATTCATACAGCACCAAGTAAACATTTAATCTCGTGACTCACTGTTTACTTAGTAGACGTCATTTAAATCACTGTGCATGCAGTAATAAGATCTATGTCGGGAGCGCACAAATGGTCTCACGTGTAGAGCTGGTGGGACCGCAATAAACGTCACATAGATTTTGTCTAAGAAATCAGAGGGGCGGAGCTAAGCTGCGTTAAAACAGATTGGTAATATGTGTAAATTATAATAAAAGTAAATATATAAATAATTTAATTTTAATGCAGTTTGATTTATGTAATAATAAAGATTAGAAATCTGTTATTTGCCCACAAGGGAGTTTACCATTACTTTAATGGGACAGTCAACACCAGAATTTTTGTTGTTTAAAAAAGATAGATAATCCCTTTATTACCCATTTCCCAGTTTTGCATAACCAACACCGTTATATTAATACACATTTTACCACTGTAATTAACTTGTATCTAAGCCTCTGCAGACTGCCCCCTTATTTCAGTTTATTTGACAGACTTGCACTTTAGCCAATCAGTGCTCACTCCTCTGTAAATTCACGTGCGTGAGCTCAATGTTATCAATGTGAAACACATAAACTAATACCCTCTAGTGGTGAAAAACTGTCAAAATGCTTTCAGATTAGAGGTGGCCTTCAAGGTCTAAGAAATTAGCATATGTTTAGCTTTCAATTAAAGGGACACTGAACCCAAAGTTTTTCTTTTGTGATTCAGATAGTTGGGAATTTTCAATATTATCAAATTTTCTTCATTCTCTTGGTATCTTTATTTGAAATGCAAGAATGTAAGTTTAGATGCCGGACCATTTTTGGTGAACAACCTGTTCTTGATGGTTGTTTTTGCTGATTGGTGGATAAATTCATCCACCAATAAACAAGTGCTGTCCAGGGTTCTGGACTTTCTTTTTCAAATTAAGATAGCAAGAGAACAAAGACAAATTGATACTAGGAGTAAATTAGTAAATTGCTTAAAATTGCATGCTCTATCTAAATAACGAAAGAAAAAATTGGGTTCAGTATCCCTTTAAAAATACCAAGAGAACAAACAAAATTAGTGATAAAAGTAAATTGGAAGGTTGTTTAAAATTACATGCCTTATTTAAATCATGAAAAAAAAATTTGGACTTGACTGTCCCTTTAATTCTCTCTCTTCCCATAGGGCGAACATGTGTGTAGTCATGCCAGGAAGAAAGGTGGGATTGCCTCTTAGTGGCAGGTGTTTAGTGACTGTGTGAGAGAGCTTCCACCATTTGCATAATTTCGCCCATGCTCGAAGCAGATATTTAAATAGTATATTATCTTTAATTTAAGTGAATGAATGGGGGCATGGGGTAAGAAAGCTAGATGTAGTGGATGTACTATGGACTTTTCCAGTTGTTCGTCATTGAAGACTGATGTTCGCGCTAACCATTCAAAGACTAGTCCGTTCGGGTTAGTAGCAGGGGGAGCAGTTGTAGTGGGTATAATAATTTTGGCATAGCTATCATTTTTATTAGGTTGACACGGCCTGATAGGGTCATCAGGAGTCTAGCTGATCCAGTTAGTAGTGAGCGGATCTGTTCAATTATAGGAGGGATGTTAAGTTTGTAAATTGAGTTTGGATTAACGTGTAAGTGGATACCCATGTGTCTGAAGGAGCCATTGGTAACTTTGAGCGTTGTTTGCGGTAATGAGGACTTCAAGGGTTTGGTAAGGTATGTCAGTTCCGATTTTTCTAGATTTACTTTATAGCTTGAAATTTCCCCAAACTGCTGAAAGATGAAGATGAGTTTTGGTATGGTGTCATTTGGGTTTGTTATGTACAGAAGCAGGTCATTGGTATACAGCAATAAGTGTATGTTTGTTGCTTTTAATGTGCTGCGGATGTATATGGCAAGGGGTTCTATAGCTAAGTTGAACAGGAGGAGTGAAAGAGGGCATCCCTGTCTAGTGCCTCTTTCTAGAAAAAATGGTGGAGATACTTCTCCGTTTACTAATATTAAGGTGCTTGGCTTTAGATATATTGTTTGAATGAGGTTGTGAAAGTCCCCAGTGATACCAAATTTGCTTAGAGAGGTTAGTAAACGATCCCATTCCACTCTATCGAACTCCTTTTCCGCGTCATTGGCGAGGAGACATGCTTCTGAGAGTGTGCTAATGTTGCTTTGATTTTTTGCCTGCCAATAGTGATTGATGACCGCTAGGGTTTTACATATGTTAATAACCGAGGAGTGATGTCTCATGAACCCCGTTTGATCCTTGTGAATGACTGTTCCTAACACTTCAGCTAATCTGTTCGACAGAATGGCAGTGAAAAGTTTGTATTTGTTGTTTAAAAGTAATATGGGTCTGTAAGAAGCCGGAATAGTTGGGTCCCTATCTGGTTTTAAGATTAAGCACATGTGCGCGTCGGCGAAATTGGTCGGGGGTGTAGCTGTTCCTTTTAGGTAGGCCGTTAAAGTTTTGGCTAGTAGTGGGCTAACCTCATTTTGTCTGTGTGGAATGCACCTTTCACTTGTATAGAGGGGATTAGAGATTTGGGAGAGATTAATTTTACCCTGTTGGCAAGTAATTTTAAAATCTGTAGAAATGGATATAGGTCAGTGGGGAATCACCAGTTTCTTTGGGATGGTGTATGGGGGCGTGGGCATAATTGCAGCCATTTAGGGGAGTGATCCAAAATTGTTATATCGGGGATGTCTGAATGTGGGATCTGTGTATGTAATTGGTGAGAGCACAGGAAGTAATCAATGCGGGAGAGAGATCCATGCCTTTTTTATGCACAGGTAAAATCTCTCCTGGTCGCGTGGCACGAGCGCAAAACAGGTCAGTTAGACTTAATGAGGTTGTAAAAGCAGTAATAGTTTCAGTTTCCCTTTTTCGTCTTCCAGCATAAATTCTCTCCTGTCGTTTTGTGTGTGTGTGTCATCTCTGCGATCTAGCGGTAAGTCTTGGGCTAAATTGAAATCACCCCCTATTAATAAAGGTTTGTCAGCGTGAAGGGTCAAGGTAGTCTGTAGCAAGTGCCAGAACTGAGGTTGGGGTTGGTTGGGATCATACACGTTACATACGATGTAGGTTTGGCCAGCTGAGTGTAGGTTAACTATGATGTATCTACCTTGAGGATCAATTTTAACGGAAGTAATTTGGACCGGTAGGCCTTTCTTTACCAATATGTCCACTCCTCTCTTGCGCCCCTCTGTGGGAGTGTAGAAGATCTCCCCCACTCACCTAGTTTTTAATTTTTCGTGTTCAATATTCGTGAGGTGTGTCTCTTGTAGGAGAGCTATGTTCGTGTGAAGGCACATTAGGTGTTGTAGTATTAATACTTCACTTGACCGGGAAGGTAATACCTCCCACATTCCAAGATACTATCTTAAGGGGATGTGCAATAGGATTGGGAGGAGGGAGGTGGACTTGTTAGTTCAACTGTTGAGTTTGTGGTCTGTGTGGTTCTACACCATCTCGAGTCAGTGGAGTAAGGCATAATGGTTTTGTCTGTTGTTTTGTGGTGTGGCAAGTGTTCGATTTTAACAGGAGTGGTAGTTTGTGTCTGTAGAATCAGTAACTCACAGTTCATGTTGTCTGTGAAAAGAGAACTCTCTTGAGCTGGGGTTGTCAACAGTCTGGGCGGCATCTGGGCGCTCCTCTCGTGACCTGTTAAGAGAAAAATGCAAAGATATAAGTTTGATACATAATGTAGAGTTGGGGGGCGGGCAGGGGGAAGGCCAATAGGCTTTTGAAGGGTACAAATGTAAACATCATTAAGGCAATACCAGTGAGATAAGGGAACATATACTCGGTCCTTGAACTTGACTTTAGTCCTTGGAAATTGCTGCTTGTTGGGCAGGTTGTGTAGAGCGTGAAGACGTCTGAGTGCTTGCTTCTTTTTTCAGCCCTCTCCATTTTGGGTTTCGGAGTCTAGGAATTCTTGGAGCTGCCACGGATTAAGAAAGAGCTTCATGCCTCTAGGTGTCATCAACCTTAGCTTAGCAGGGTAGAGAAGTGAGGCCTGTCTTCCCATGGAGTGCAGCTTGGAACAGAGGGGGGGCAAACTCCTTTCTTTTTCTTGCAACCTAGAAGCCCTGGAAAATTAGCAGCTTGTGGCCTTCATAAAGCAGGTTTGGTTTGGATCTATACGACTTTAAGACTGCCAGTTTTTCCTGCTATCTGAGTAATTTGAAGAAGACTTGTCTAGGTCTCTGATTCGGTTTGACTGGGAGTATTTCTGGGCCTATCCTGTGCGCTTTCTCAACATCCAGTGGCATTGTGTCTTGGTCTAGTTGCAAGAGTTAAGGTAAAGTGTAGGCTGTGAACTCTAGCAGATCTTTGTTTCTGACCGTTTCTGGAACTCCTACTATCCTTAAGTTGTTGTGGCGAGAACAATTTTCCAGGTTGTCAAGCTTTTCCTGTAGTGCTGTGTTTTGATGTTCTAGTCTCTGTATGGCAATGGTAGATGTTTGTTGTGTGTCCTCCTTAAGCTCTTCTTGTTGTAGCCTTGTGGAATATTGCAGAATTTCAGTAGTGAGAGTGTCCATGCCCGCCTGAAGTGTTTCCATTTTGGGCAAGAAAAAGGCTTCTTGTATTAGGCCTTGTGATGGTTCATGGCTAGAATCTCGTTCATTAGGAGTAGCAGGGTCTGCATGTATTTCTGTGACATGCTTCTGTTTACTGTCTGATGGTTTTTGTTTACCAGCCATGATGGGTATAACTTGTGTCGCTGAGACTTTCATAGGGAGTAATATGAGCAATTCCGAGCCCATGTGGTACCGTAGTTGGGGTTCTACACGCAAGAGGTGTTATATATTGACAGGCTGAAAGTGGTTGTTGAATCTTTAGGTAGTCGCTATGTAGTAGATGAGAGGAGCACTAATGCAAACTGTTATCCCTTCTGAGGTGGGGTGTCCAATATGAGAGCAACTGCAGCAGTGTGTTGCATGAGTTTGTGCGCTCGTGGAGCCTGCACTGTTATATTAGGCCTTCTTGACTGATGGACTGTACTCATCACACCCTCTTAGGTTTGGTAGCAAATAAGTTGCAGAGCAAAATAAGGCCTATTTGTCTATTTTGTCTTTCCCCTGGATGTTAATCTAGCAGCCTTTATTTAAGTATTTATCACTCTCCCCTTCAGCTCCTTTCACTGTGTTAGTGTAGAATTGTGTGCGCTGTGGAACTTCTGGGCCTCAATCTTCAAGTTGTGCGATTCAAGAGACTTATTATGTTCTTTTATCAGTGTCTTATTACTTCTGCGTTTACCTCAGTGTCTTAACCCTCTTATGTCCTGCGGGGGTCAGGGGCCACTGTATGGGGATATGCGTGTGGTGCACCTAGTTATTTCCTGCCCCACTTGTGGTCTCACCCATTCTCTGCCAGTATTATATGCAGGGGCAGTGTCTCTGGGGTTCACTGCAGCAAATTTGCCTAAGGGAAAGTGCTAGTTGACGGCTAGGTGATCCCTTACTTGTTAGAGAGGCCGGTGCAATCCGGCAGTTGGTTGCATGGGCCCCACAATATGGCGCTGGGTGCCTTTGCGCCTTTAATGTTCCGGGTGTCCCGTGGGTTAGGGCGGTGGTATTGAGCCCTGCATGATGTGGATGGCCGTGGGTAATGATGCGACCCACAAGGCCATGTCATGGGAGTCTGTTGGGCACTTTTGGCTTCCAAATCTGCAGCATTTTGTGCGGAGCTCTCTCTCCGTGCCTCTGCTCAGTTGCTCCATAAACAACATGTATAATTATATAGAATTTGATGGTAGATAAGAACCAAAAAGACTCATCAAGACTTTTTTTCATATATTTACACTTGTGTCATATAATGCTTTAATTTACAGCATTAACTAATTTAAATCAATTTAAAACATTTAATTCTTCATGATACAATGAAGAGATATTATAGTGTAAAAGTTATACTCTATTACATTAGAGCATTTTATTTTTATTAAGATTTCCTTTATTTATTCAACTCCTTAAAAAAGTCAGTTGATCTCCTGGAACACCCCCCTTCCTACTCCAGATGAGGTATGCCTGTTTATTTGCTCCCCCACTGTATTCTCATCTGGAGTGGCACAGCAGCACACATTTTACTATGCATTTAACTGTTTGGCTTGGGTTAAACACTCACTAAAATTAGGGAATTTGTTTAAAAATAAAATGATCTTATAAAATAGAACATTGTCGCCTAGATTACGAGTTTTGCGTTATGAGCTGTGCAGTGCTACCGTGCAGTTTTTTCTCACTGCTCACTTACCTGCAGCGCTGGTATTACGGGTTTTTACAAACCCGGCGTTAAAAGGCAAGAATTGAGCGTAGAGCAAAATTGAGCTCCACACTGCATTTCAATACCAGCGCTGCTTAAGTCAGCGGTGAGCTGGTCGTACATGCTCGTGCACGATTTCCCCATAGACATCAATGGGGAGAGCCGGCTGAGAAAAAGTCTAACACCTGCAAAAAAGCAGCGTAAAGCTCCGTAACGCAGCCCCATTGACTCCTATGGGGAAACACATTTATGTTTACACCAAACACCCTAACATCAACCCCGAGTCTAAACACCCCTAATCTTACACTTATTAACCCCTAATCTGCCACCCCGACATTGCCAACACCTACATTATACTTATTAACCCCTAATCTGCCGCTCCAACATCGCTGCCACCTACATCATACTTATTAACCCCTAATCTGCTGCCCCAACATCGCCGACACCTACATTATATTTATTAACCCCTAATCTCCCGCCCCCAAGGTCGTTGCAACCTACCTACACTTATTAACCCCTAATCTGCCGCCCCCAACGTCGACGCCACTATATTAAATGTATTAACCCCTAAATCTAAGTCTAAAATAAATCTAAATAAAATTACTATCATTAACTAAATTATTCCTATTTGAAACTAAATACTTACCTATAAAATAAACCTAAGCTAGCTACAATATAACTAATAGTTACATTGTATCTAGCTTAGGGTTTATTTTTATTTTACAGGCAAGTTTGTATTTATTTTAACTAGGTAGAATAGTTACTAAATAGTTATTAACTATTTAATAATTACCTAGCTAAAATATATACAAATGTACCTGTAAAATAAAACCTAACCTAAGTTACACTAACACCTAACACTACACTACAATTAAATCAATTCCCTACATTAAATACAATTAAATAAACAATTAAATTAAATTAGCTAAATCACACAAAAAAACACAAAATTACAGAAAATAAAAAACAAATTACAGATCTTTAAACTAATTACACCTAATCTAATAGCTCTATCAAAATAAAAAAAGCCCACCCAAAATAAAAAAAAAACCTAGCCTAAACTACCAATAGCCCTTAAAAGGGTCTTTTGCGGGGCATTGCCCCAAAGAAATCAGCTCTTTTACCTGTAAAAAAAAATACAAACAACCCCCCCAACAGTAAAACCCACCACCCACACTACCAACCCCTCAAATAAAACCCTAACTAAAATAAACTTAAGCTCCCCATTGCCCTGAAAAGGGCATTTGGATAGGCATTGCCCTTAAAAGGGCATTTAGCTCTATTGCTGCCCAAATCCCTAACCTAAAAAATAAACCCACCCAATACACCCTTAAAAAATCCTAACACTAACCCCCGAAGATTCACTTACCGGGAGAAGTCTTCATCCAAGCGCAAGAGGTCCTCAACATGCAATCAGCCACAATAGGATTGAGCTGGCATTCTATTGGCTGTTCCAATCAGCCAATAGAATGTGAGCTCAATCCTATTGGCTGATTGGATCAGTCAATAGGATTGAAGTTCAATCCTATTAGCTGATTGCATCAGCCAATAGGATTTTTTCTACCTTAATTCCGATTTTCTACCTTAATTCCGATTGGCTGATAGAATTCTATCAGCCAATCGGAATCTAAGGAACGCCATCTTGGATGACATCACTTAAAGAGATATTCATTCCGAAGAAGACGTCGTTTGAAGAGGATGTTCCGCGCCGGATGTCTTGATTAGGGGTTTAGGGGTTAATAGGTAGTTTATGGGTATTAGTGTAGTTTTTAGCACTTTAGTTATGAGTTTTATGCTACTGACTTTGAAATGGGGTACGAATCTTGACGGGGTAGGGTGTACCGCTCACTTTTTGGCCTCCCAGGACAAACTCGTAATACCGGCGCTATGGAAGTCCAATAGAAAAAAGGCTTTACGAACTTTACGTAAGTCGGTTTGCGGTAAGGCCAAACAAGTGTGCGGTGCCCCTGTACCTGCAAGACTCGTAATACCAGCGGGTGTAAAAAAGCAGCGTTAGGACCTGTTAACACTGCTTTTTTACCTTAACGCAAAACTCGTAATCTAGCCGTGTGTTTTTACTAGGCCTGTGCATTCAATTTATACTTTATTATCCATATACACAGGCCTAGGTTTTACACTTTGTGTTTTTATAACTTATTTATTTTAAGGAAAACTAGGGGTTTATAGGCCTAGAGACCCAAATGTTGAATTAGACATTAAATTTTAATTGAAATAATTTTTAAAAAAACATAACACTTTATTAACATATATGCAACCAAGACGAACAATACACAAACTTATAGTGAACCTATGAATGAGTGGATCTATCACTACCACTTCATTATGAATTTGGTTATAGGTCCACCACAGAGATAAAAAACATAAATTTAAAAATAGGGCTATGAACTAATGAGGAAAACCACTGTGCAATTTGAGGGATAGCTTCTTTAAGTTTTCACATATGTTTGATTCCTTATTTATATTTTGGGGAATTCAAACAGTCTCAAGTAATCTCAAGTGTGAGCTATATCCCCTATATTGAGATGTTTTTGCTAACCAGTGTGAAGAGATTTAGTAACAATGCACCCCTAGAGGCCTATTTATCAAGCCATCAACCGCAAATACGCTGGAATTCCGCCGCGTAATTGTGGCGAGCCTGATTCGACCCATTTATCAAAGCCTACAGATCCACAAAAGTTGAAATTTGTGACGTAACATACAATCTGCCGGTCTCAATCCGACACAGATCAATGCTTACGTCATTACAGATGTTCTGAATACAAATTCAGCACTATCTGACACCTTTTGCAAGTTAACAAATTTCTAACAGGTACGCTTGCCACTATTCTGGCCCAGCGTACCTGGTTTTCAATCCGCCACCCTGAAGGCTGCCGATGCCATAGGAATTAATGGGAGTCTGAAAGCAGCGAAAGCTTATGTTCAATGCTGCCAGATATCCCATTGATTTCTATGGTAGAAAACAAATTACTTTTACAACTAACACCCTAACATAAGCCCCGTGTCTAAACACCCCTAATCTGCCGCCCCGACATCGCCGCCACCTACATAATGTTATTAACCCCTATCCCTCCGCTCCCGGACCCCTCCGCAACTAAATAAATGTATAAACCCCTAAACCCCTGGCCTCCCACATCAGTACCACTTACTAAACCTATTAACCCCTAAACCGCCAGTCCCCCACATCGCCATAAACTAAATTAAGCTATTAACCCCTAAACCTAACAACCGGCTAACTTTACATTAAATGAATGAAGTTTCCTTTAAATGACGTCATCCAAGATGGAGTCTCTTACATTCCGATTGGCTGATAGAATTCTATCAGCCAATCGGAATTAAAGGGGAAAAAATTATATTGCCTGTTGCAATCAGCCAATAGGATTGAGCTCGCAATCTATTGGCTGATTGGAATAGCTAATAGAATGCAAGCTCAATTCTATTGGCTGATTGGATCAGCCAATAGGATGAAAGCTCAATCCTATTGGCTGATTGCAACAGCCAATAGGATTTTTTCCCCTTTAATTCTGATTGGCTGATAGAATTCTATCAGCCAATCAGAATGTAAGATACGCCATCTTGGATGACATCATTTAAAGGAAACTTCATTCTGCAAGAGACGTTGGAAGAGAATGCTCCGTGCCGGATGTCTTGCAGATGGAGCCGCTCCGCGCCGGATGGATGAAGATAGAAGATGCCGTTTGGATGAAGACTTCTGCCGGCTTTGCTGAGGACTTCTGCCGCTTGGATGAGGTTGGATGCCTGGTCTTCGAAAACTGAAAGTGGATCTTCGGGGGTTAGTGTTAGGTTTTTTTAAGGGTTTATTGGATGGGTTTTAATTTTAGGCTAGGGACTTTGGGCTGAAAAAGAGCTAAATGCCCTTTTAAGGGCAATGCCCATCCAAATGCCCTTTTTAGGGCAATGGGGAGCTTAGGTTTTTTAGATAGGTTTTATTTGGGGAGTTTGGTTGTGTGAGTGGTGGGTTTTACTGTTGGGGGGTGTTTGTATTTTATTTTACAGGTAAAAGAGCTGATTTCTTTGGGGCAATGGCCCGCAAAGGGCCCTTTTAAGGGCCATTGGTAGTTTATTGTAGGTTAGGGTTTTTTATTTTGGGGGGCTTTTAATTTTGATAGGGCTAATAGATTAGGTGTAATTAGTTTAAATATTTGATAATTTATTTTTTATTATGTGTAAATTAGTGTTTTTTATTTTGCGTAACTTAGTTGTTATTATTTTATAATTTAGTAATTTTTAATTGTAGATTTAAATAACTTGAGTAGGGTTAGGTTTTTAAATATGTAATATAGTTAATTTAATTGTTAATTTAATGTAATTGTAGTATAATAGTTAGGGTAGGTTAATTCATAGTTTAATATAGTTTATTTTAATTCTAAAGGTAAGTTTAATTGTATTATAAGATAGGGATGAGTTAATATTTAATGTAAAGTTAGCGGTTTGTTAGGTTTAGGGGTTAATAGCTTAATTTAGTTTATGGCGATGTGGGGGGCTGGCGGTTTAGGGGTTAATAGGTTTAGTAAGTGGTAGTGATGTGGGAGGCCAGGGGTTTAGGGTTTAATACATTTATTTAGTTGCGGAGGGGTCTGGGAGCGGGGGGATAGGGGTTAATAACTTTATTTAGTTGCGGCGGGGTCCGGGAGCGGCAGGATAGGGGTTAAACATTTTAGTATAGTGGCGGTGTTTAGTGACAGAGTATAAATAAAGTTGGGAAAAGGCCGAATAGCAGCGAGATCGATGACTGTTAGTTAACATTGAAGTTTTGAAACAGCATGCTCTATATAAATCATTAGCATTTAATTTTAACTTGCAATACCTATCAGCCTCCACTGGAGCCCATAGACTTTATCTAAATAAAACATTCTAATCCCTGTTCTGTTCAGTAAAGTAAGAAATAGAATTCTATGTTAACTTAATAAAACAAATATGTAATTATGTTATTGAGAACAAGGAGCACAAGGATTCTTAGATAAGAGATGTAGGAGTATGAAAGTTTGTTGGTAGCTAGAGACAATTTTCAGCCCACAGTTAGCAGAATAGCTTAAAATAAACTACAAAAAACAATTTAATCATAAGCTGAGAGACATAAATAATAACTGCAGATGCAAATCTCCTTTTGACATTTCTTTATGAATTATTTCCATTGTAAGACATTCTGAAGCCGATGTATGCATTGAAATGACTGCTTTTATTATCCTGTGACCTTCGTAAATGTGTTTTAGATACAGTTACATATATTGCCTATGTTTTATTTTAAACCAGCGGGAGCTTGCCTTTATTAAAGACATTGCTTCCTGAACAAGCTAAAACACATTTCTTGAAATAAGTCATCATACAGGGAGTGCAGAATTATTAGGCAAATGAGTATTTTGACCACATCCTCTTTATGCATGTTGTCTTACTCCAAGCTGTATAGGCTCGAAAGCCTACTACCAATTAAGCATATTAGGTGATGTGCATCTCTGTAATGAGAAGGGGTGTGGTCTAATGACATCAACACCCTATATCAGATGTGCATAATTATTAGGCAAGAAAAGTCAAAAATAGTGAGATATCTTGCAGAGGGATGCAGCACTCTTAAAATTGCAAAGCATCTGAAGCGTGATCATCGAACAATCAAGCGTTTCATTCAAAATAGTCAACAGGGTCGCAAGAAGCGTGTGGAAAAACCAAGGCGCAAAATAACTGCCCATGAACTGAGAAAAGTCAAGCGTGCAGCTGCCAAGATGCCACTTGCCACCAGTTTGGCCATATTTCAGAGCTGCAACATCACTGGAGTGCCCATCACACGCCCATCACACGCGTCCAAGTACTCCACAGCGTGGCTGGCAAGAAAGGGTATAAAAGAAGAAAATCTAATGACATGGCCTCCTTGTTCACCTGATCTGAACCCCATTGAGAACCTGTGGTCCATCATCAAATGTGAGATTTACAAGGAGGGAAAACAGTACACCTCTCTGAACAGTGTCTGAGAGGCTGTGGTTGCTGCTGCACGCAATGTTGATGGTGAACAGATCAAAACACTGACAGAATCCATGGATGGCAGGCTTTTGAGTGTCCTTGCAAAGAAAGGTGGCTATATTGGTCACTGATTTGTTTTTGTTTTGTTTTTGAATGTCAGAAATGTATATTTGTGAATGTTGAGATGTTATATTGGTTTCACTGGTAAAAATAAATAATTGAAATGGGTATATATTTGTTTTTTGTTAAGTTGCCTAATAATTATGCACAGTAATAGTCACCTGCACACACAGATATCCCCCTAAAATAGCTAAAACTAAAAACAAACTAAAAACTACTTCCAAAAATATTCAGCTTTGATATTAATGAGTTTTTTGGGTTCATTGAGAACATGGTTGTTGTTCAATAATAAAATTAATCCTCAAAAATACAACTTCCCTAATAATTCTGCACTCCCTGTATAGCAAAAAGTGTGTCTTTAAAGGGACATGGAACCGTTTTCCTTTCTTTCATGATACAGGTAGAAAATGCAATTTTAAGCAACTTTCTCATTTATTTCTATTATCAATTTTTCCTTGTACTATTTTGTTGAAAAGCTAGGACTTATACTTAGGAAACAGTCCATTTCTAGGGCACTATGTGGCAGAAGATTTGCAAGAGCACTAGATGGCAGCGCTATTTTCTGCTATGTAGTGCTCCAGTTGCCTACCTAGGTATCTCTTCTGCACAGAATATCATGGGAACAAAGCAAATTTGATAATAGAAGTAGATTGGAAACATTTTTAAAATTGTCTGCTTTGTCTGAATCACTAAAGAAAATTTTGGGGTTTCATATCTATTTAAGTAGTTTTTTGAGCTGTCACTCAGATATAAAAAAAATGGTGTATTTTTATTTTTTTACAATGAAGTCCACATTTTTCTACCCTGCGCATGAGAGGGCTGTAAAAACACGTCAAAATGATTTAGTATGGAAACAACAATCATTGTTAATACCGGTGAGCATCATTCATGCTTCATATTATGGGGCCGATTTATCAACGGCCCCTGATGCCTTTGTTTTTGCACTAGCCTTCAGGTTCATCGGAAACAGCAGTTATGAAGCAGCTGTTTTAAGACCGCTGCTACTTAACTGGTCTGCCGCCTCTGATACTGCAGACATCAATCCGCCCGATCGTGTACGATCGGGTTGATTGACACCCCCAGCTAGCGGCCAATTGGCCACAAATCTGCAGGGGGCGCCATTGCACAAGCAGTTCACCAAAACTACTTGCGCAATGTTAAATGCCAACAGCGTATGCTGTCGGCATTCAGCGATGTCTGTCGGACATGATCCGCTGAGCCGATCATGTCGGACAGACATTTGATAAATAGGCTCCTATGTCTCATTTGATGATTTAGACTTTTTTGATACAACTGTTTTGGTTGAAGGGACAGTAAAGTCCGAATTAAACTTTCATAATTCAGACATCAGGTATTCTTTGTTGAAGATTAAACCTAGGTTGTCTGATAGAAACTTGCTAGTGTGCACGTGTATAACAGTCTATGGCAGCAGTTTGTAACTATGTATAAAATTGCTATAAACAATGTTGCAAACACTTCTGCCAGATGGCTTAACACATGTGCACGCTCCTGAGCTCACCTAGGAATACTTTTTAACAAAGGATACCAGGAGAACTAAGCAAAATGTATAATAGAAATAAACTGGAAAGCTCTTTAAAATGTTCCTTTATGTCTGAAAAGAAAAATTTACATTTGTTTAAAAAAAAAAAGTGATGACCAAATTATTAAGGGATTTTCTTTATTCTCAGCAGCCAGTATATTAATACCATAAGTACTAGTTCTTATTGCAAAGGGTGACACACGGATACAGCAAATAATAGCTACAGAATTGTGATTCTATTGCTACCACAAAAACATAGATCCAATGACAGATTTTTAAATAGTTTTAATAGTGGCTTCATTTTTGCCAATTAATCAAAATCTGGTCCCATGTTGGTTTATTTTTAAAAGCATTAAATGTGGCTTGTTATTGTACAGACCCTTTACCTATACTAAAATATTTATTAAATATTAATATATATATATATATTAAATATTATATATATATATATAATATATTAAATGAGGAGCTCACCTGCCCAAGTGGAAAATTGTGGAGATGAGCAATCTGTAATGTTCCTCTTCAGAACCTTTATAATAGTTTGCATTTTAGATGTGACCCCTTGTTTGAAATGGAAAATTATCTTAAATGTCCCTATAATTGGGGTGGAATCTAAAAAGGCTCCTCCCCACACACTGATGAGATCACATAAAACTTGACATCATTACACATTGCCAGTAACTTGCAACATACAGTATATATATTGAGAAGAAATCTTGGTTATCATTATTTCACTAGAGAATAAATAAAATAGTTGCTCACAAAGGACAGCATAGTTTTGTCCTCTTTATCCCTTTCCAAAAAAATAGGCTATAAATGGAGGAATAGGGGGATACAGTTCCCACGTATGTATCCGGCAATTTGCAGTATGATTGGGAGCACTCATTTTTAATAACACCTGCTATTTGCAACCTCTGTGCCAAGCATACTATGTTCGAGAAGCATCATATGCTATAGAAGCTCTGATGACCATATTATATGTAATGTAATTATAAAACAATCTTTATTTTTATTTCACAATTTATTTTATATTTTTTCTACCATGCTATATATACTGTATTATGTCCCTTTATATCCCCCCTTACAAGCTGTGTACATTGGAAATGCAGGTTGACTGATAAAACCAAATTGTATAAATCGTTGCCGTAAACTATGAAAATAAAAATTGTCCTGGTTTTAAAAAAATAAAATAATATGCTCCTTACCATGCCTTTTTTCCCCCATTCAAAACCATTCTATCTCTGGCACATAAAGGATTTACGCTTAAATTGTTCTTTTTAGGGAAGTATTTTAATGTATTTTTTTTCCATGACAAATCACTATAGAACTTAACATTAAATCGCCTCAGAAGCGTTCTATCTATCTATGAATACTTTAGTTATGAGATATATTTCCCTTTATTGATTACCTATTGTTTAGACATATGACCTTTATGCATTATACAATACTATTGATTGATCAAAGCAATTAAACAGTTTGTATATGTTGGTAAAATGGATTTAGTCTTATCCAGTTTGTATACACATAAATATTTTTAACACTGATTGATTTTTATTTTATTTTTTTTTACCACTATTTTCCTTGTAATTTCTCTTTGATTTTTTTTACACTGCCACTTTTTTATTCCCATACAGACCAAACACTGTATTTTTTTCTCATTAATATAACCCATGCATTGTCTCTTTAATCAACGGTTAGCTTATTTAAAAAGCACATTAACAACTGTGTCACTTATAGAATGCAAAAATAAAATAGGAACATGCAACGTTATTTCTAACATTATCTGTAAGTTGTTGCATTCACATGAAATTAATAAAATAAAGGGAAACTATGACCCATGGTTTTTAACATTGTATAACAGACATGAAAATCTACTTTGGTTTCAGATTACTCAATTGATGTTCATTTTTAATTTCATATTATTCTTAGGGTTGTATTTACCTACGTGGTGCCAAATACTAGGGATGTGAAAATATTCACCATTCATTAGGAAAATGACTTCCGGAAATTGGGTATTCAGCTCATTTTGGTGCTGGATTTATGATAATTTATTTGCACAGATATTTGAGTGTTGTACTTTTACTCTGATAAATCTGGGCAACAAAATTAACTGAATACCGCAGGCTGTAAACATTTCCGGCATTGGTTTTATGAATGATGAATAATTGGCACATCCCTACCAAATACATAGATTTTAGTATTGCCCTACCCCTCAGATCCCTAAACTCTAGCACCCTGCATGATAAATAAACATATAAGTCTTGACTGGTTTTCTAGTGGTACCATTGATCACCTGCATTTTAACAGAAAAAAATATTTCAAATATGAACAAAAATGTTTCAAATGTAACTATCAAGCCAGAGGTAAACTTCAGTCCAGGAAAGGACTTTGAGTAGCTAGAAATAACACTGTCCCAGCTCCCTGACTTTGACTCTCTGAGGGTTCCACTGAGAGTAAAGGATACTGTAGAAAGCCAAGGATACTTGCGGGAACACAGGATGAGTCATCCAACAGGCAGTAGGTCAGAAACCAGTTAGGCAGTAAGGCACCAAAACAAGAGGCAGGAAAGGAGTCTGGGACAGGCTGAGATCAAGATCCAGGGAGAAAATATCAGTTCCAAATCAACAGGCAAGAGAATAGTCAGAAGGCAGTCAAAAAGGCAAACAGCAGAGGTCAAAATTCAGGCAAAGGTCAGCAACAATATCAGAGAACTGTAATAGCGCCTTTTATAGGCTGCTGATTAGGTAACTGCCTACAGCTGGCAGGCAGGTGGAGCTACAGAGTCAGTCAGTGCAGGCAGAAGAATTCAATCATCCTCCCAAAGACTCATAGCTCTAGAGTGGCTCAAGGGAATAAGCAAATGTTCAAAGAATGGAGATTGCAGGATTGACTCCTGGTGACATCAGACAGTAACATATTTATTATCACGTTTTTAAGAGCAAGTCGTAAAAGCAAAAATCACTGGTTCATTTTGTGACTTACCGGGGGGAAAAAACATAATTTATGTAAGAACTTACCTGATAAATTCATTTCTTTCATATTAGCAAGAGTCCATGAGCTAGTGACGTATGGGATATACATTCCTACCAGGAGGGGCAAAGTTTCCCAAACCTTAAAATGCCTATAAATACACCCCTCACCACACCCACAATTCAGTTTAATGAATAGCCAAGAAGTGGGGTGATAAGAAAAAAGTGCGAAAGCATATAAAATAAGGAATTGGAATAATTGTGCTTTATACAAAAAAATCATAGCCACCATAAAAAAGGGCGGGCCTCATGGACTCTTGCTAATATGAAAGAAATGAATTTATCAGGTAAGTTCTTACATAAATTATGTTTTCTTTCATGTAATTAGCAAGAGTCCATGAGCTAGTGACGTATGGGATAATGACTACCCAAGATGTGGATCTTTCCACGCAAGAGTCACTAGAGAGGGAGGGATAAAATAAAGACAGCCAATTCCTGCTGAAAATAATCCACACCCAAAATAAAGTTTAATGAAAAACATAAACAGAAGATTCAAACTGAAACCGCTGCCTGAAGTACTTTTCTACCAAAAACTGCTTCAGAAGAAGAAAATACATCAAAATGGTAGAATTTAGTAAAAGTATGCAAAGAGGACCAAGTTGCTGCTTTGTAAATCTGATCAACCGAAGCTTCATTCCTAAACGCCCAGGAAGTAGAAACTGACCTAGTAGAATGAGCTGTAATCCTTTGAGGCAGAGTTTTACCCGACTCGACATAGGCATGATGAATTAAAGATTTCAACCAAGATGCCAAAGAAATGGCAGAAGCTTTCTGGCCTTTTCTAGAACCGGAAAAGATAACAAATAGACTAGAAGTCTTTCGGAAAGACTTAGTAGCTTCAACATAATATTTCAAAGCTCTAACAACATCCAAAGAATGCAACGATTTCTCCTTAGAATTCTTAGGATTAGGACATAATGAAGGAACCACAATTTCTCTACTAATGTTCTTGGAATTCACAACTTTAGGTAAAAATTCAAAAGAAGTTCGCAACACCGCCTTATCCTGATGAAAAATCAGAAAAGGAGACTCACAAGAAAGAGCAGATAATTCAGAGACTCTTCTGGCAGAAGAGATCGCCAAAAGGAACAAAACTTTCCAAGAAAGTAATTTAATGTCCAATGAATGCATAGGTTCAAACGGAGGAGCTTGAAGAGCCCCCAGAACCAAATTCAAACTCCAAGGAGGAGAAATTGACTTAATGACAGGTTTTATACGAACCAAAGCTTGTACAAAAACAATGAATATCAGGAAGATTAGCAATCTTTCTGTGAAAAAGAACAGAAAGAGCAGAGATTTGTCCTTTCAAAGAACTTGCGGATAAACCTTTATCTAAACCATCCTGAAGAAACTGTAAAATTCTCGGAATTCTAAAAGAATGCCAAGAAAAATGATGAGAAAGACACCAAGAAATATAAGTCTTCCAGACTCTATAATATATCTCTCTGGATACAGATTTACGAGCCTGTAACATAGTAGTAATCACAGAGTCAGAGAAACCTCTTTGACCAAGAATCAAGCGTTCAATCTCCATACCTTTAAATTTAAGGATTTGAGATCCTGATGGAAAAAAGGACCTTGCGACAGAAGGTCTGGTCTTAGTGGAAGAGTCCACGGATGGCAAGAGGCCATCCGGACAAGATCCGCATACCAAAACCTGTGAGGCCATGCCGGAGCTATCAGCAGAACAAACGAGCATTCCTTCAGAATCTTGGAGATTACTCTTGGAAGAAGAACTAGAGGCGGAAAGATATAGTCAGGATGATACTTCCAAGGAAGTGATAATGCATCCACTGCTTCCGCCTGAGGATCCCAGGATCTGGACAGATACCTGGGAAGTTTCTTGTTTAGATGAGACGCCATCAGATCTATTTCTGGAAGCTCCCACATTTGAACAATCTGAAGAAATACCTCTGGGTGAAGAGACCATTCGCCCGGATGCAACGTTTGGCGACTGAGATAATCCGCTTCCCAATTGTCTATACCTGGGATATGAACCGCAGAGATTAGACAGGAGCTGGATTCCGCCCAAACCAGAATTCGAGATACTTCTTTCATAGCCAGAGGACTGTGAGTCCCTCCTTGATGATTGATGTATGCCACAGTTGTGACATTGTCTGTCTGAAAACAAATGAACGATTCTCTCTTCAGAAGAGGCCAAGACTGAAGAGCTCTGAAAATTGCACGGAGTTCCAAAATATTGATCGGTAATCTCACCTCCTGAGATTCCCAAACTCCTTGTGCCGTCAGAGATCCCCATACAGCTCCCCAACCTGTGAGACTTGCATCTGTTGAAATTACAGTCCAGGTCGGAAGCACAAAAGAAGCCCCCTGAATTAAACGATGGTGATCTGTCCACCATGTTAGAGAGTGTCGTACAATCGGTTTTAAAGATATTAATTGAGATATCTTTGTGTAATCCCTGCACCATTGATTCAGCATACAGAGCTGAAGAGGTCGCATGTGAAAACGAGCAAAGGGGATCGCGTCCGATGCAGCAGTCATAAGACCTAGAATTTCCATGCATAAGGCTACCGAAGGGAATGATTGTGACTGAAGGTTTCGACAAGCTGAAATCAATTTTAGATGTCTCTTGTCTGTCAAAGACAGAGTCATGGACACTGAATCTATCTGGAAACCCAGAAAGGTTACCCTTGTCTGAGGAATCAATGAACTTTTTAGTGAATTGATCCTCCAACCATAATCTTGAAGAAACAACACAAGTCGATTCGTATGAGATTCTGCTAAATGTAAAGACTGAGCAAGTACCAAGATATCGTCCAAATAAGGAAATACCACAATACCCTGTTCTCTGATTACAGACAGAAGGGCACCGAGAACCTTTGTAAAAATTCTTGGAGCTGTAGCTAGGCCAAACGGCAGAGCCACAAACTGGTAATGCTTGTCCAGAAAAGAGAATCTCAGGAACTGATAATGATCTGGATGAATCGGAATATGCAGATATGCATCCTGTAAATCTATTGTGGATATATAATGCCCTTGCTGAACAAAAGGCAAGATAGTCCTTACAGTTACCATTTTGAACGTTGGTATCCTTACATAACGATTCAATATTTTTAGATCCAGAACTGGTCTGAAGGAATTCTCCTTCTTTGGTACAATGAAGAGATTTGAATAAAACCCCATCCCCTGTTCCAGAACTGGAACTGGCATAATTACTCCAGCCAACTCTAGATCTGAAACACAATTCAGAAATGCTTGAGCTTTCACTGGATTTACTGGGACACGGGAAAGAAAAAATCTCTTTGCAGGAGGTCTCATCTTGAAACCAATTCTGTACCCTTCTGAAACAATGTTCTGAATCCAAAGATTGTGAACAGAATTGATCCAAATTTCTTTGAAAAAACGTAACCTGCCCCCTACCAGCTGAGCTGGAATGAGGGCCACACCTTCATGTGGACTTAGAAGCTGGCTTTGCTTTTCTAGAAGGCTTGGATTTATTCCAGACTGGAGATGGTTTCCAAACTGAAACTGCTCCTGAGGATGAAGGATCAGGCTTTTGTTCTTTGTTGAAACGAAAGGAACGAAAACGATTATTAGCCCTGTTTTTACCCTTAGATTTTTTATCCTGTGGTAAAAAAGTTCCTTTCCCACCAGTAACAGTTGAGATAATAGAATCCAACTGAGAACCAAATAATTTGTTACCCTGGAAAGAAATGGAAAGTAGAGTTGATTTAGAAGCCATATCAGCATTCCAAGTTTTAAGCCATAAAGCTCTTCTAGCTAAAATAGCTAGAGACATAAACCTGACATCAACTCTGATAATATCAAAAATGGCATCACAGATAAAATTATTAGCATGTTGAAGAAGAAGAATAATATTATGAGAATCATGATCTGTTACTTGTTGCGCTAAAGTTTCCAACCAAAAAGTTGAAGCTGCAGCAACATCAGCCAATGATATAGCAGGTCTAAGAAGATTACCTGAACACAGATAAGCTTTTCTTAGAAAGGATTCAATTTTCCTATCTAAAGGATCCTTAAACGAAGTACCATCTGACGTAGGAATAGTAGTACGTTTAGCAAGGGTAGAAATAGCCCCATCAACTCTAGGGATTTTGTCCCAAAATTCTAATCTGTCAGACGGCACATGATATAATTGCTTAAAACGTTTAGAAGGAGTAAATGAATTACCCAATTTATCCCATTCTCTGGAAATTACTTCAGAAATAGCACTAGGAACAGGAAAAACTTCTGGAATAACCACAGGAGATTTAAAGACCTTATCTAAACGTTTAGAATTAGTATCAAGAGGACCAGAATCCTCAATTTCTAAAGCAATTAGTACTTCTTTAAGTAAAGAACGAATAAATTCCATTTTAAATAAATATGAAGATTTATCAGCATCAATCTCTGAAACAGAATCCTCTGAACCAGAAGAGTCATCAGAATCAGAATGATGATGTTCATTTAAAAATTCATCTGTATAAAGAGAAGTTTTAAAAGATATTTTATGTTTACTAGAAGGAGGAATAACAGACATAGCCTTCTTGATGGATTCAGAAACAAAATCTCTTATGTTATCAGGAACATTCTGAACATTAGATGTTGATGGAACTGCAACAGGTAATGGTACATTACTAAAGGAAATATTATCTGCATTAACAAGTTTGTCATGACAATTAATACAAACAACAGCTGGAGGAATAGCTACCAAAAGTTTACAGCAGATACACTTAGCTTTGGTAGTTCCAGCACCAGACAGCGATTTTCCTGAAGTATCTTCTGACTCAGATGCAACGTGAGACATCTTGCAATATGTAAGAGAAAAAACAACATATAAAGCAAAATTGATCAAATTCCTTAAATGACAGTTTCAGGAATGGGAAAAAATGCCAATGAACAAGCTTCTAGCAACCAGAAGCAAAGAAAAATGAGACTTAAATAATGTGGAGACAAAAGCGACGCCCATATTTTTTAGCGCCAAATAAGACGCCCACATTATTTGGCGCCTAAATGCTTTTTGCCGCCAAAAATGACGCCACATCCGGAACGCCGACATCTTTGGCGCAAAAGAACGTCAAAAATGACGCAACTTCCGGCGACACGTATGACGCCGGAAACAGAAAATATTTTTTGTGCCAAAAAAGACTGCGCCAAGAATGACGCAATAAAATGAAGCATTTTCAGCCCCCGCGAGCCTAACAGCCCACAGGGAAAAAAAGTCAAATTTTTAAGGTAAGAAAAATAATTGATTCAAGTGCATTATCCCAAATATGAAACTGACTGTCTGAAAATAAGGAATGTTGAACATCCTGAGTCAAGGCAAATAAATGTTTGAATACATATATTTAGAACTTTATAAACAAAGTGCCCAACCATAGCTTAGAGTGTCACAGAAAATAAGACTTACTTACCCCAGGACACTCATCTACATGTTTGTAGAAAGCCAAACTAGTACTGAAACGAGAATCAGCAGAGGTAATGGTATATAAATAAGAGTATATCGTCGATCTGAAAAGGGAGGTAAGAGATGAATCTCTACGACCGATAACAGAGAACCTATGAAATAGACCCCGTTGAAGGAGATCACTGCATTCAAAATAGGCAATCTCCTCACATCCCTCTGACATTCACTGCACGCTGAGAGGAAAACCGGGCTCCAACCTGCTGCGGAGCGCATATCAACGTAGAATCTAGCACAAACTTACTTCACCACCTCCATAGGAGGCAAAGTTTGTAAAACTGAATTGTGGGTGTGGTGAGGGGAGTATTTATAGGCATTTTAAGGTTTGGGAAACTTTGCCCCTCCTGGTAGGAATGTATATCCCATACGTCACTAGCTCATGGACTCTTGCTAATTACATGAAAGAAAACAGAATTTTATTTCAAATGTATTTTTATTTACCATTATCTAAGTGATTTGAAAGAGAAAATTCTGCCCCCTTTCAAATGACAGGTAATTTGTTTCTCTAGCACATATGGGGGAAATATGAGCTCTGTAAGTGCCCCCTTTAGGTAAATAGCACTTTAAGTGATGCTGCAAATTTCTGCAATTTTTTTTTCAGCAGTCTCTATTCTCTCACTTGAGAGGTCTCTTTAAGTTGTCTGAAATATCAGATATGGGCTCTTAAAGCTCTCCCCCTACAGCCACAGACTCCCTGTAAGGAATATTCCTGTATAGCAGGCATTTGGAGATGGACAGAGAGAAGGAGACAGTAGTCTTCTTTCCTCCTGCAGTGTAGGGATCCCCAGGATTCGGATCACAAAGGGGACACTCCTAGAGGAAGACACATGCTTCCTTCTACATTCTATTGATTAACTGTGGGATTACAGGTTCTATTCCCTCAAGGCCCTCTTTCAGCCTTACACAGTTGATAAATTGTTATACTGTATGCTGACTAAAAAAAACTACCAGTTTCAGTGCTTTGCATAACCTCAGCATAAATAAATAAATGTAAATAAAACCTGTTTTGTTTGAAAGATCATGATTGTATGTGGATTGAATGTATTGAAAACCCATTTACACTTTTTTTTCCCTTAAAGTTGATGACATCATCAGTATAGGGAGTGCAGAATTATTAGGCAAATGAGTATTTTGACCACATCATCCTCTTTATGCATATTGTCTTACTCCAAGCTGTATAGGCTCGAAAGCCTACTACCAATTAAGCATTTTAGGTGATGTGCATCTCTGTAATGAGAAGGGGTGTGGTCTAATGACATCAACACCCTATATCAGGTGTGCATAATTATTAGGCAACTTCCTTTCCTTTGGCAAAATGGGTCAAAAGAAGGACTTGACAGGCTCAGAAAAGTCAAAAATAGTGAGATATCTTGCAGAGGGATGCAGCACTCTTAAAATTGCAAAGCTTCTGAAGCGTGATCATCGAACAATCAAGCGTTTCATTCAAAATAGTCAACAGGGTCGCAAGAAGCGTGTGGAAAAACCAAGGCGCAAAATAACTGCCCATGAACTGAGAAAAGTCAAGCGTGCAGCTGCCAAGATGCCACTTGCCACCAGTTTGGCCATATTTCAGAGCTGCAACATCACTGGAGTGCCCAAAAGCACAAGGTGTGCAATACTCAGAGACATGGCCAAGGTAAGAAAGGCTGAAAGACGACCACCACTGAACAAGACACACAAGCTGAAACGTCAAGACTGGGCCAAGAAATATCTCAAGACTGATTTTTCTAAGGTTTTATGGACTGATGAAATGAGAGTGAGTCTTGATGGGCCAGATGGATGGGCCCGTGGCTGGATTGGTAAAGGGCAGAGAGCTCCAGTCCGACTCAGACGCCAGCAAGGTGGAGGTGGAGTACTGGTTTGGGCTGGTATCATCAAAGATGAGCTTGTGGGGCCTTTTCGGGTTGAGGATGGAGTCAAGCTCAACTCCCAGTCCTACTGCCAGTTTCTGGAAGACACCTTCTTCAAGCAGTGGTACAGGAAGAAGTCTGCATCCTTCAAGAAAAACATGATTTTCATGCAGGACAATGCTCCATCACACGCGTCCAAGTACTCCACAGCGTGGCTGGCAAGAAAGGGTATAAAAGAAGAAAATCTAATGACATGGCCTCCTTGTTCACCTGATCTGAACCCCATTGAGAACCTGTGGTCCATCATCAAATGTGAGATTTACAAGGAGGGAAAACAGTACACCTCTCTGAACAGTGTCTGGGAGGCTGTGGTTGCTGCTGCACGCAATGTTGATGGTGAACAGATCAAAACACTGACAGAATCCATGGATGGCAGGCTTTTGAGTGTCCTTGCAAAGAAAGGTGGCTATATTGGTTACTAATTTGTTTTTGTTTTGTTTTTGAATGTCAGAAATGTATATTTGTGAATGTTGAGATGTTATATTGGTTTCACTGGTAAAAATAAATAATAGAAATGGGTATATATTTGTTTTTTGTTAAGTTGCCTAATAATTATGCACAGTAATAGTCACCTGCACACACAGATATCCCCCTAAAATAGCTATAACTAAAAACAAACTAAAAACTACTTCCAAAACTATTCAGCTTTGATATTAATGAGTTTTTTGGGTTCATTGAGAACATGGTTGTTGTTCAATAATAAAATTAATCCTCAAAAATACAACTTGCCTAATAATTCTGCACTCCCTGTATTGTCTGATGGGGAAAGGGAAAATTATGCAACAACTTTTAGGGCGGTACACAGCAGTTTACCCTTATGACCTGGTAAATCAGTGGCACAATCTAAAGTTAAACACAATCTTCATGATTCTAGATTCTGGAGGTTGCCATCTTATTGGTCTAAAAAATTCTGACTCCTGATGTGATCCATATAATCTTTTTAAAAAATACTACATTTCCTGCATCATCCACAAATAACATTAATAATAATTTGTGTAAGAAGATATTACTACAGGATTGCTTTAATTATCTTGCAGTTTGGTGTCCGCAATCAGAAGAATAGTCTAAGACTAGGGCTGGTGTGAAGACTCAGTACAGGTCTCAGTGGTGTGACAACACTGAGTTAACCCTCAGCCTTGCCCCCTCTCCTTGTGAGAGCTTATTTATGCACTCTTTGAAGCCTTTGTATTTAGCTACGTGTGAAAAAGCAACCAATCTGATCTACTCTTTGATTGTAATATGGCAGCTACGTGAAGCACATTTAAAGAGGGAATAGAGTCACTTTTTACCACACATTTTTGCAAACTCTATGAGACCATCTATGAGCAGTTTGCCCTAAACATTGGATATGGGAGCAGAGTTACAGAGATGGCACATTTGCAAGCTAATATCCCTACTCAAGGAATAGAGCCGAATAAGTCTCTTCAAAAGATGAACATTCCTATAAAAATTGAGACCTCTAAAGCGGCAGAGATGCCTGCAAGTATGGAGCTCTGGAGAGCCTGAAGGCTCGCCAGAAACACGGGGCATCAGGCTCCATATGGAGCTTGATAAATAGGCCCCAATGGGTTCAACAAGAAGTAACAAGCATGGGCCCTGTGGAGAAAAACATAGGGATTGGCTTTTATGAACTGATCGGCAGCTATGAGAGATTACCAGGGCCCCAATGGGTTCAACAAGAAGTAACGAACATGGGCCCTATGGAGAAAAACTTAGGGATTGGCTTTTATGAACTGATTGGCAGCTATGAGAGATTACCAGGGTTCTTTTATGCACTCATATGTCAACAGTGTACAATAATGGGCAATCTGTTTCACCCCACACAGACAACCCCCTATATATCAGGCTACTTTAAAAGATTAGAGATGGAAGAGAAGGACATGCTGGGGACCCTGGATCTTTGCTGTATGGGGGCTACAATCCACAGGAGAAACAAGAAGCTCCATATTTTGCTCTTTAATGTGAAAATCGAAGCCATAGAAGCCCTAGCATGTCTCACCCAGAGTGGCGTTGGCTAAGTGCAACTCCTGTTTGAAATTTACACTGTTTTGTTTTTTGTTTATACATATATTTATATATTTAGAAGATAGCTCTGTTTTTGACGACGGTCTGATAGTTTTCTAATTTTCAAGTAAGGTTGTTATTTTTGCCTCCTAAACAGTTAACTTTATATTAACATTACAATTTGGATATTTATCTTTAACCTGGAATGTTTGTTGATGCATCTAACTGTCCTCATACATAATCCAGGGATATCTACCTTCATAAGTACTATTCTTCTTTTATACTGCTTCTGTTAATATGCCTGATCTCATAAATAGTCTTTGTGCATATTGAATTATCCTTTTGCCATGCTTTATTATTTGTAATGACAAAAAACATAATTTATGCTTGCCTGATAAATTTATTTCTCTTGTAGTGTATCCAGTCCACGGATCATCCATTACTTGTGGGATATTCTCCTTCCCAACAGGAAGTTGCAAGAGGATCACCCACAGCAGAGCTGCTATATAGCTCCTCCCCTCACTGCCATATCCAGTCATTCGACCGAAACAAGACGAGAAAGGAGAAACCATAGGGTTCAGTGGTGACTGTAGTTTAATTAAAATTTAGACCTGCCTTAAAAGGACAGGGTGGGCTGTGGACTGGATACACTACAAGAGAAATAAATTTATCAGGTAAGCATAAATTATGTTTTCTCTTGTTAAGTGTATCCAGTCCACGGATCATCCATTACTTGTGGGATACCAATACCAAAGCTAAAGTACACGGATGATGGGAGGGACAAGGCAGGAACTTAAATGGAAGGAACCACTGCCTGTAGAACCTTTCTCCCAAAAACAGCCTCCGAAGAAGCAAAAGTGTCAAATTTGTAAAATTTTGAAAAGGTGTGAAGCGAAGACCAAGTCGCAGCCTTGCAAATCTGTTCAACAGAGGCCTCATTTTTAAAGGCCCAGGTTGAAGCCACAGCTCTAGTAGAATGAGCTGTAATCCTTTCAGGGGGCTGCTGTCTAGCAGTCTCATAGGCTAAGCGTATTATGCTCCGAAGCCAAAAGGAGAGAGAGGTTGCCGAAGCTTTTTGACCTCTCCTCTGTCCAGAGTAAATGACAAACAGGGCAGATGTTTGACGAAAATCTTTAGTAGCCTGTAAGTAAAACTTCAAGGCACGGACTACGTCCAGATTATGCAAAAGACGTTCCTTCTTTGAAGAAGGATTAGGACTCAATGATGGAACAACAATCTCTTGATTGATATTCCTGTTAGAAACCACCTTGTCTGAATGAAAAATCAGATAAGGAGAATCACAATGTAAGGCAGATAACTCAGAGACTCTTCAAGCCGAGGAAATAGCCATCAAAAACAGAACTTTCCAAGATAAAAGTTTAATATCAATGGAATGAAGGGGTTCAAACGGAACTCCCTGAAGAACTTTAAGAACCAAGTTTAAGCTCCACGGGGGAGCAACAGTTTTAAACACAGGCTTAATCCTAACCAAAGCCTGACAAAATGCCTGGACGTCTGGAACTTCTGCCAGACGCTTGTGCAAAAGAATATATAGAGCAGAGATCTGTCCTTTTAAAGAACTAGCTGATAAGCATTTGTCCAAACCCTCTTGGAGAAAGGACAATATCCTAGGAATCCTAACCTTACTCCATGAGTAACTTTTGGATTCACACCAATAAAGATATTTACGCCATATCCTATGGTAGATTTTCCTGGTGACAGGCTTCCGAGCCTGTATTAAGGTATCAATGACTGACTCGGAGAAGCCATGCCTTGATAGAATCAAGCGTTCAATCTCCATGCAGTCAGTCTCAGAGAAATTAGATGTGGATGATTGAAAGGACCTTGTATTAGAAGGTCCTGCCTCAGAGGCAGAGTCCATGGTGGAAGAGATGACATGTCCACTAGGTCTGCATACCAGGTCCTGCGTGGCCACGCAGGCGCTATCAGAATCACTGATGCTCTCTCCTGTTTGATTTTGGCAATCAGTCGAGGGAGCAGAGGAAATGGTGGAAACACATAGGCCAGGTTGAAGAACCAAGGAGCTGCTAGAGCATCTATCAGCGTTGCTCCCGGGTCCCTGGACCTGGATCCGTAACAAGGAAGCTTGGCGTTCTGGCGAGACGCCATGAGATCCAGTTCTGGTTTGCCCCAACGATGGACCAGTTGAGCAAACACCTCCGGATGGAGTTCCCACTCCCCCGGATGAAAAGTCTGACGACTTAGAAAATCCGCCTCCCAGTTCTCTACGCCTGGGATGTGGATTGCTGACAGGTGGCAAGAGTGAGACTCTGCCCAGCGAATTATCTTTGAGACTTCTAACATCGCTAGGGAACTCCTGGTTCCCCCTTGATGGTTGATGTAAGCCACAGTCGTGATGTTGTCCGACTGAAATATGATGAACCTCAGTGTTGCTAACTGAGGCCAAGCTAGAAGAGCCTTGAATATTGCTCTTAACTCCAGAATATTTATTGGGAGGAGTTTCTCCTCCTGAGTCCACGATCCCTGAGCCTTCAGGGAGTTCCAGACTGCGCCCCAACCTAGAAGGCTGGCATCTGTTGTTACAATCGTCCAATCTGGCCTGCGAAAGGTCATACCCTTGGACAGATGGACCCGAGAAAGCCACCAGAGAAGAGAATCTCTGGTCTCTTGATCCAGATTTAGTAGAGGGGACAAATCTGAGTAATCCCCATTCCACTGACTTAGCATGCATAATTGCAGCGGTCTGAGATGCAGGCGCGAAAATGGCACTATGTCCATTGCCGCTACCATTAAGCCGATTACTTCCATGCACTGAGCCACTGACGGGCGTGAAATGGAATGAAGGACACAGCAAGCATTTAGAAGTTTTGATAACCTGGACTCCGTCAGGTAAATTTTCATCTCTACAGAATCTATAAGAGTCCCTAAGAAGGAGACTCTTGTGAGTGGTGATAGAGAACTCTTTTCCACGTTCACTTTCCACCCATGCGACCTCAGAAATGCCAGAACTATCTCTGTATGAGACTTGGCAATTTGAAAGCTTGATCCTGTATCAGGATGACAGCCTGTATCAGGATGTCGTCTAGATACGGAGCCACCGCTATGCCTCGCGGTCTTAGAACCGCCAGAAGTGAGCCCAGAACCTTTGTAAAAATTCTCGGGGCAGTGGCCAACCCGAAGGGAAGGGCTACAAATTGGTAATGCCTGTCTAGAAAGGCAAACCTTAGGAACCGATGATGATCTTTGTGAATCGGTATGTGAAGGTAGGCATCCTTTAAGTCCACTGTGGTCATGTACTGACCCTCTTGGATCATGTGTAGGATGGTCCGAATAGTTTCCATTTTGAATGATGGAACTCTGAGGAATTTGTTTAAGATCTTTAGATCCAAGATTGGTCTGAAGGTTCCCTCTTTCTTGGGAACCACAAACAGATTTGAATAAAATCCCTGTCCTTGTTCCGTCCGCGGAACTGGATGGATCACTCCCATTACTAGGAGGTCTTGCACACAGCTTAGGAATGCCTCTTTCTTTATCTGGTTTGCTGATAACCTTGAAAGATGAAATCTCCCTTGTGGAGGAGAAGCTTTGATGTCCAGAAGATATCCCTGATATATGATCTCCAACGCCCAGGGATCCTGAACATCTCTTGCCCACGCCTGGGCGAAGAGAGAAAGTCTGCCCCCCACCAGATCCGTTTCCGGATAGGGGGCCGTTCCTTCATGCTGTCTTGGGGGCAGCAGCAGGCTTTCTGGCCTGCTTGCCCTTGTTCCAGGACTGGTTAGGTTCCAGGCCTGTCTGGAATGAGCAACAGTTCCCTCTTGTTTTGAAGCGGAGGAAGTTGATGCTGCTCCTGCCTTGAAATTTCGAAAGGCATGAAAATTAGACTGGCCTTTGATTTGGCCCTGTCCTGAGGAAGGGTATGACCCTTGCCTCCAGTAATGTCAGCAATAATTTCCTTCAAGCCAGGCCCGAATAAGGTCTGCCCCTTGAAAGGAATGTTGAGTAATTTAGACTTTGAAGTCACGTCAGCTGACCAGGATTTAAGCCATATCGCCCTACGCGCCTGGATGGCGAATCCGGAATTCTTAGCCGTTAGTTTAGTCAAATGAACAATGGCATCAGAAACAAATGAGTTAGCTAGCTTAAGCGTTCTAAGCTTGTCAATAATTTCATTCAATGGAGCTGTCTGGATGGCCTCTTCCAGGGCCTCAAACCAGAATGCCGCCGCAGCAGTGACAGGCGCAATGCATGCAAGGGGCTGTAAAATAAAACCTTGTTGAATAAACATTTTCTTAAGGTAACCCTCTAATTTTTTATCCATTGGATCTGAAAAAGCACAACTGTCCTCAACCGGGATAGTGGTACGCTTTGGTAAAGTAGAAACTGCTCCCTCCACCTTAGGGACCGTCTGCCATAAGTCCCGTGTAGTGGCGTCTATTGGAAACATTTTTCTAAATATAGGAGGTGGGGAAAAGGGCACACCGGGTCTATCCCACTCCTTGCTAATAATTTCTGTAAGCCTTTTAGGTATAGGAAAAACGTCAGTACACACCGGCACCGCATAGTATCTATCCAGCCTACACAATTTCTCTGGAATTGCAACTGTGTTACAGTCATTCAGAGCAGCTAATACCTCCCCAAGCAATACACGGAGGTTCTCAAGCGTAAATTTAAAATGATTAATCTCTGAATCAGGTTTCCCCGAGTCAGAGATGTCACCCACAGACTGAAGCTCTCCGTCCTGATGTTCTGCATACTGTGACGCAGTATCAGACATGGCTCTAACAGCATTTGCGCGCTCTGTATCTCTCCTAACCCCAGAGCTATCGCGCTTGCCTCTTAATTCAGGCAATCTAGATAATACCTCTGACAGGGTATTATTCATGATTGCAGCCATGTCCTGCAAGGTAATCGATATGGGCGTCCCTGATGTAATTGGCGCCATATTAGCGTGCGTCCCCTGAGCGGGAGGCGAAGGGTCTGACACGTGGGGAGAGTTAGTCGGCATAACTTCCCCCTCGACAGAACCCTCTGGTGATAATTCTTTTATAGATAAAGACTGATCTTTACTGTTTAAGGTGAAATCAATACATTTAGTACACATTCTCCTATGGGGCTCCACCATGGCTTTCAAACATAATGAACAAGTAGGTTCCTCTGTGTCAGACATGTTTAAACAGACTAGCAATGAGACTAGCAAGCTTGGAAAACACTTTAAAACAAGTTTACAAGCAATATAAAAAACGTTACTGCGCCTTTAAGAAACACAAATTTTCCCAAATTTTGAAATAACAGTGAAAAAATGCAGTTACACTAACGAAATTTTTACAGTGTATGTAATAAGTTAGCAGAGCATTGCACCCACTTGCAAATGGATGATTAACCCCTTAATACCAAAAACGGAATAACAAATGACAAAAATGTTTTTTAAACAGTCACAACAACTGCCACAGCTCTACTGTGGCTTTTTACCTCCCTCAATACGACTTTTGAAGCCTTTTTAGCCCTTCAGAGAAGTCCTGGAACATGCAGGAAGAAGCTGGATGTCTGTGTCTGTAATTTTTGCTGTGCAAAAAAATGCCAAAATAGGCCCCTCCCACTCATATTACAACAGTGGGAAGCCTCCAGGAACTGTTTCTAGGCAAAATTCAAACCAGCCATGTGGAAAAAACTAGGCCCCAATAAGTTTTATCACCAAACATATGTAAAAAACGATTAAACATGCCAGCAAACGTTTTAAAATACACTTTTATAAGTGTATGTATCTCTATTAATAAGCCTGATACCAGTCGCTATTACTGCATTTAAGGCTTTACTTACATTACTTCGGTATCAGCAGCATTTTCTAGCAAATTCCATTCCCTAGAAAAATATTTTAACTGCACATACCTTATTGCAGGAAAACCTGCACGCTATTCCACCTCTGAAGTTACCTCACTCCTCAGAATATGTGAGAACAGCAAAGGATCTTAGTTACTTCTGCTAAGATCATAGAAAACGCAGGCAGATTCTTCTTCTAAATACTGCCTGAGATAAACAGTACACTCCGGTACCATTTAAAAATAACAAACTTTTGATTGAAGAAATAAACTAAGTATAAAACACCACAGTCCTCTTACGACCTCCATCTTAGTTGAGAGTTGCAAGAGAATGACTGGATATGGCAGTGAGGGGAGGAGCTATATAGCAGCTCTGCTGTGGGTGATCCTCTTGCAACTTCCTGTTGGGAAGGAGAATATCCCACAAGTAATGGATGATCCGTGGACTGGATACACTTAACAAGAGAAAAAAAAATTGTAATTGAAGTTCAGTTCAAGGCTTACATGCATGTCATCAAAAAACAAACTAACAACAAAATACATAGAATAACTGATGCCAAACATAAAAGCAGTAGAAAATGAGAATAAATAGTACAAAATAATAACATATTATGGGAATATATATAATATTAGCCTACCATAACTATATACCTCCTAATTGGTAATTGAGGCCACTCATGGACCTCCTATTAATAACGAGATAATGCTAAGCTACAGGAGGTAACCTCTGTCTGGAAGAGACCACTCTTGGATCTCATATGTTGAACTTCTTTTTTGTTATCTATATAGAGTATACTAGGTCACTTTTGGACCTTCAACTAGAGAATATGGATATGACTCTGCTTATATGGAAGATAGAAGGACATGTTAACATTTAATACAGATTAAAGTGATCTTGAAGGTAAGTTGTATGCTAGTATAAAGTAGGGAGAAATACTTGTAATGAAGAGTTGTGTCTAGCTTTAGGAAACAGGTATTAGAAAATAAGTAGGTTTTTTAATTGAAGTAAGACAATGTATGGTGTGTGTGGTCTTACCTAGCTTTTGCCCTTTGAGGGATGGACAATCTGAGACAGGGTGTTCTTTTGACGCACAGTATAGACAGAGACCATTTTCTTTCCTATGCCGTTTCTCTTCTATAGTTAGGGGCCCTCTTATAAATCCTATTTCCATGGCTTCCTCATTTAAATTTACTATATGATGTTGTGGATTTTAATATAGTTGATTTCCCAGGTATATCTAAGTAGCCTCTCTCTTGTTTCCTTTCCCTGATCCTTCGATCTATTTTAATTACTAAATAAATTAAAGCTTCAAAGGAATCTGGTAGGTCTATTGTAGCCAATTCATCCTTTATAGTGTCGGATAAACCAAGTCTAAATTGATTTTTCAGAGAGACCTCATTCCACTGAGTATCTCTTTGCCAAATTTTAAACTCTGAAATATAGTCCTCAACAGGTCTTTTGTTCTGTTTAAGATCCCTTAATTTATTTTCTGCTGTTAATTGCTTGTGTGGGTCTTCATAAAGTGTTGCCATAGTTTTAAAAAATTCCTCAAATGAGCTCAAAATAGGATCATTTGTTTCATATAGACTATCTGCCCAAGCACGGGGCTCACCCCTTAGATAGGAGATAATAGTGAGTACTTTATCATTATGAAATGTTTTAGGTTAGCCATTAGCCAATAGTTTACATGAATTATAGAATTGTCTGAATGTTTTTCTATCACCTGAAAACTTATCTGGTGGACTAACAGGGGGTTCAGAAATAGAATCTAATGAAGTGCTTGGAGCACTAAGCCCCTCTTTAATGATATTTTTTAAAGTGAGATTTTCTACTTGAAGGTCTCTCAAACCTTGAGTGAGCTGATCAACCTTATGTGATAACTCCATCACATGATTTGCAATATCAGCTGGATTCATGTTGTTGATTTTTTTTTAGGCTTGGTATTCTGTAACGAATGCATATAATATTTGAATTACTGAATTTATATAATTTCTTGAAAAATAGAATATATGGAGATTGTTTGCAATACTTTTATACAATACATAATACATCCACAAATTAAGTGGCTATTATTGTTTTTTTAAATAAGTTTGTCCCATAACAGGAGATATTTTAGTATTTAGCATGTATACTTAACTATTCTCCATATGAGTAATTTTACTTTATGAAGCTTAGGTTAACAACATGTTGGATAGTGAACTAGGAACTGAATATAGTAGCAATATTGTTAAGCTAAGTTTCAATATCAAGAAACTAGAGACAAATCCAGCGAGCTCCGATAAAAAAATAGTTTATTTGATAAATTGAAAAAACACACTTAGAATAAGGGGGTAAAAAAAATTGAGTAAAAGAAGATGCTGTGACCATCAGCTACCAGTCGGTCTTACACGTTTCGGCTGGTTACTAGCCTTAATCATAGACCATAAAGGATATCCGGTTTTCACGCTTAAATAGCCACCTGGGTGGATTCAAGGGTGAACAGCTGATGGTTTGAATATATCTGCAGAGTGACTTGTCATGCAAATGTGAGTAAAGGCAAGATCTTACCGCTTCTAATAAGGTACAAAGTGCGGTCCCTTGCAGTATGGAAGAAACGGATGTTGTTAAGGCCAAACACGCTGGAAGCATAAACAGACGTCTGCGGTGGAGGTAGATTCACACGGCCATAATACAAGCAGGGAGTCAGCTGTGGAAGGAGAAGGTGTGTCAACCTGAACACGCTGAGGGTAGTCAGTTGCGGTGATGTCACGGAAGCGTGTATAGGATGGTAAAGCCAGTGAGAGAAAAAGCTCAACAGGTACAATGGCTCCGTAACTTGCACAAACAAAAAAGTGTGAATCAAACTCCAAAGCTCAGGGATGATAATGAGTAAAAGATTATCCCCAAAGTGGAATAAGGGGAAATGTAAATAAAGAATGAAATCCCACAAAATAGTAAGGATTAAGTGGGAGCTGGGTAAATGCAGACACAACTTCAATACCAAGCATGGTATAGAAGTTCCTGTCAGGCTTTATAGGTTGGTTTGGAAACACACCTCTAAAAGGTAAAGAGTCACAATATGTTACAATATGTCTTATTTATAGTTTTTGGTAACTCCTTTTGAATAAACTAAGGTTGACACTGTGTTGTCAGCGGTGGGGTTGCATTGTGTTTCCTTTTTCTCTTTCTCTGGGGTTTATTATTTAACAGATTTGGAGAAGATCAACTGCCAATTTTCATATTTCCCTTACTGGATATTACCCAATAAGATGTCTTCATATGACTTTGTTTAAATTTTTCTAAAGAAGCGGAATGAATCATTTCCCACTGTCTGTTCAGACGGTAATATTATGGCCAATATTTAGATACAATGTCCATCAATCTCCCGCACTAGAGCTCTAATGTAGATGGTAATGGGGCATCTGTACTCATAGTATGTGCAGCTTTATACACTTGTCCCTCCTGTTGTCTATACTTTATAATTGCTAATTTAGACCTATGTTTAATGTTTGCTATCTATCATAGTTATGAAGGTTTCCTTATTACATAAAAACACAAAACTGAGGTTTTACCACAAATTGGGAAACACAAATGGTCCCCTATTTGTCATCTGCCTTCTTTAGACTTCAAGCTATCTCATTGTAACTTGCTTGTTATGTATTATATGGTTAAACTCAACTTAAAAAAAAAATCTTCAAAGGACTCCAAAAAAATATATTGCAAGAGAGCCAAAATAAATTGCCTTTTATTTTTGCACTAATGTTACAGCATTTTGTCTTCTGAACATGGCACAACAAGTAGGTCAGTAAGGAAGGTGATACCCATGTAGATGCCAATCCCTGATCATGCCCTACTCATGGCTGCTGTAGGAAAGTAACTATCGGCAAGATTACGAGTTTTGCGTTATGAGCGGCTCGGTACTAACTTGCAAGTTATTTCCACCGCTCACCTCTTTATAGCGCTGCTATTACAGGTTTGCAAAAACCCGGCGTCAGCAGGCAATATGTCAGCGTTGAGCAAAATTGAGCTCCATACCGCACTCAAATACCAGCGCTGCTTTGAGCTGGTTTTACGAGCTTGTGCATGATTTCCCCATCAATGGGGAGAGCCGGCTAAAAAAAAGCCTAACACCTGCAATAAAGGAGCCTAAAGCTCCGTAATGCAGCCCCATTCATTCCTATGGGGAAAGAAAAGTTATGTTTACACCTAACACCCAAACATAAATCCCCAAGCCTAAACACCCCTAATCTGCTGCCCCCAACATCGCCGACACCTACATTACACTTATTAACCCCTAATCTGCCGCCCCGACACCGCCGCCACCTAACTACACTTATTAACCCTAATCTGCCACTCCCGACATTGCCAAAACCTACATTACACTTATTGACCCCTAATCTGCCGCCCCCAACACCGCCACCCCCTACTTACACTTATTAACCCCTAATCTGTCGCCCCCAATGTCGCCGCCACCTACATTAGTTATTAACCCCTAATCTGCCGCCCCCAACGTCGCCACCACTATAATAAAGTTTTCAACCCCTAAACCTAAGTCTAACCCTAACCCGAACACCCACTAAGTTTAATATAATTTAAAAAAAATCTAAATAAAAATTACTATCATTAACTAAATAATTCCTATTTAAAACTATATACTTACCTGTAAAATAAACCCTAAGCTAGCTACAATATAACTAATAGTTACATTGTAGCTATCTTAGGTTTTATTTTTATTTCGCAGCTAAGTTTGTATTTATTTTAACTAGGTAGACTAGTTAGTAAATAGTTATTAACTATTTACTAACTACCTAGTTAAAATAAATACAAATTGATCTGTAATATAAAACCTAACCTGAGTTACACTAAAACCTAACCTTACACTAAAATTAAATAAATCACATTAATTTAATACAATTAACTAAATTACACAAAATAAAAAAGAAATGATCAAATTTTAATTTAAACTAATTACTCCTAATCTAAAAGCCCTATCAAAATAAAAAAGCCCCCCAAAATAAAAAAAAAACCTAGCCTAAACTTAGCTGCCAATAGCCCTTAAAAGGGCCTTTTGCGGGGCATTGCCACAAAGAAATCAGCTCTTTTACCTGTAAAAAAATACAAACAACCCCCCAACAGTAAAACCCACCACCCACACAACCAAACCCCCCAAATAAAATCCTATCTAAAAAAACCTAAGCTACCCATTGCCCTGAAAAGGGCATTTGGATGGGCATTGCCCTAAAAAGGGTATTTAGCTCTTTTTCAGCCTAAACACTAAGCTAAAAATAAAACCCACCCAATAAACCCTTTAAAAAAAAAATAACACTAACCCCCGAAGATCCACTTACAGTTTTTGAAGACCAGACATCCATCCTCAACAAAGCCGGGAGAAGTCTTCATCGAAGCGGCAAGAAGTGGTCCTACAGATGGGCAGAAGTCTTCATCCAGACGGCATCTTCTATCTTCATCCTTCCAACGCGGAGCGGCTCCATCTATTCCTATTGGCTTTTTTCACCTTTAATTCTGATTGGCTGATAGAATTCTATCAGCCAATCGGAACTCAAGAGACGCCATCTTGGATTAAGTCCCTTAAAGGAACCTTCATTGTTGAAGAGCCGTCGACAGAAGAAGATGCTCAGCGCCGGATGTCTTGAAGATGGAGCCGCTCCGTGTCGGAAGGATGAAGATAGAAGATGCCATCTGGATGAAGACTTCTGTCCATCTGGAGGACCACTTCTTGCCGCTTCAATGAAGACTTCTCACGGCTTCGTTGAGGATGGATGTCCGGTCTTCAAAAACTGTAAGTGGATCTTCGGGGGTTAGTGTTAGGTTTTTTTAAGGGTTTATTGGGTGGGTTTTATTTTTAGATTAGGGTTTGGGCTGAAAAAGAGCTAAATGCCCTTTTAAGGGCAATGCTCATCCAAATGCCCTTTTCAGGGCAATGGGGAGCTTAGGTTTTTTTTAGATAGGATTTTATTTGGGGGGTTTGGTTGTGTGGGTGGTGGGTTTTACTGTTGGGGGGTTGTTTGTATTTTTTTTACAGGGAAAAGAGCTGATTTCTTTGGGGCAATGCCCAGCAAAAGGACCTTTTAAAGTAAAGGTAAACTTTGGTGAATGAAAGCCCGTTTTTTTTAAAAATACTATTAAAAACAGGGGCACTTTCATTCATCAAAGTTTACAAAGCAGTCGTTTTGATTAAAAACGTACCTTTTTTTCTTTTCACAGCCAGAGCAGCTTCCCCCACCTGCAGATCCTCTCTTCTCACGTCAGCAATGACTAATTCGGCTTCCTCCAATCACGGCTTTCCCCCCAGGGTAGTCATTGCCTGAGGCCATGCTGTGATTGGAGGATGCCGGATTAGTCATTGCTGATGTGTGAAGAGAGGATTTCCAGGAGGGGGAAGCTGCTCTGGCTGTGGAAAAAAAAAGTACGTTTTTAATTAAAATTCATTCACCAAAGTTTACCTTCACTTTAAGGGCTATTGGCAGTTTAGTTTAGGCTAGGGTTTTTTTTATTTTGGGGGGGCTTTTTTATTTTGATAGGGCTATTATATTAGGTGTAATTAGTTTAAATATTTGATCATTTCTTTTTTATTTTGTGTAATTTAGTGTTTATTTTTTTTGTAATTTAGTTCATTGTATTTAATTAATGTAATTTATTTAATTTTAGTTTAAGGTTAGGTTTTAGTGTAACTCAGGTTAGGTTTTATTTTACAGGTAACTTTGTATTTATTTTAACTAGGTAGTTAGTAAATAGTTAATAACTATTTATTAACTAGTCTACCTAGTTAAAATAAATACAAACTTATAACTATTAGTTATATTGTAGCTAGGTTAGGTTTTATTTTATAGGTAAGTATTTAGTGTTAAATTGGAATTATTTAGTTAATGATAGTAATTTTTATTTAGATTTATTTTAATTATATTAAAGTTAGGCGTTTTAGGGTTAGACTTAGGGTTAGGTTTAGTGGTTAATAACTTTAGTATAGTGGCGGCGATTTTGGGGGCAGCAGATTCGGTGTTAATAACAGTAATGTAGGTTGCGGCGATGTTAGGGACAGCAGCTTAGGGGTTAATAATATTTAACTAGTGTTTGCGATGCGGGAGGGCGGCGGTTTAGGGGCTAATATGTTTATTATAGTGGCGGCGATGTCGGGAGCAGCAGATCAGGGGTTAATAATTGTATTTTAGTGTTTGCGATGCGGGAGGGCCTCGGTTTAGGGGTTAATAGGTAGTTTATGGGTGTTAGTGTACTTTTTAGCACTTTAGTTATAAGTTTTATGTTACAGCTTTGTAGCATAAAACCCATAACTACTGACTTTCAGTTTACGGTATGGATCTTGACGGTATAGGCTGTACCGCTCACTTTTTGGCCGGACAGGCAAACTCGTAATACCGGCGCTATGGAAGTCCCATTGAAAAAGGACTTTTGAAAGCTGCGGTAGTTACGCTGCTTTTTCACCATAATGCAAAACTCGGAATCTAGCCGTATGTTTGTAACTTTTTCTGGGGAGTTAAACACACAGGGGTGAGCTTTAGTGTCAAATATAAAGTGCCCTTCTAGGTACATTTAATGCCAGTATGGTACTCTAAAAATTGTTATTAATATTATGTATGTGTCCATAAATGAAACACCATTCACAGCATGATATTTTTTCATGACATTAAAGAAAAATCTATAAAGAATTTTATAAAAAGTAACTTCAAATACTCATAATGCATTGCATTTTCTTGTATCATCAAAGTCCTTTTGTTTGCAAGAGACAGACGAATGTCTGCTATTGAATTCCCTTTTTCAACTAGTGGTTACTTGGGAGTAGTAATGTTCTTTGTGTTCCATCTATAGATGTGGTCTGTTTAACATTAACCAAAAATATATCAGGAAATAATTCTGAATACATCCTTAGTATAAACAGGAACGTTTCTAGTGCCTAACTCTGTGTGGGAAATGAAGAAAAGTGTAAGTTATAAATTAAACTATTAAACATAATAAAAACAATTGAAAAAAATAACAAATTGTTGCATTTAAAATTGATTTTTTTTTTAATAAAACAAAGTGTTTTCATTAATAAGTCTTTTTCTTTCTAACAGCCTCCAAATGAAGGCGTTTTTTTAAAAAGAAATATGTTCCTCTGCGTAAAAAATTCTGTTTCATCAATGCCTGTTGTGGGATAGGTTATTGTCCGTGAATTCAATTGTGGAAGTTGTTCGTATCAGTCAGTGAATGCGCACAAACATGTTCTTACTACTAGTTTCATAAACATATATAACAATCCTTTAGTGCATTTTTTATATATGCTAATAATGGTGTGTCAAATGTCAGGTTACGTATTATTTTAGAGATCTATCAGTCAAATTACATTCATTGGGCTCCATTTATGAAGCAGTTGATGCTGCTTCGAAGGCCCATCATTTTATTTCAGACTCGCCACTGCTCTTTCACATCTTCGTCACCTAAAAGGATTTCATTCATCCCGATCCTATACGATCAGGATGATTGACAGCACCTGCTAGCAGCCGATTGACTGCCAGTAAACAGGGGTGGAATTGCACAAGCATTTCTGGTTAAATGCTTGTGCAAGGATAAATGCGATCAGCGTCTACTGTCCACATTTAGTGATGTCCAGCGGACAGGAATCGCTATAGCGAATCATGTCCACTCGACATTTTATTATTCAAGCCCAATATCTAGATAAGATTACACACCTTTTTTTTCTTCTGAAGATTGAACTTTACAACAATCATTCCACTGCACCAATTTTCAGATATGTTTAAAGTGATTATAAATCTTTGACTTTTTTATGTATAAATGTCAGACATCATTATTAGGGATGGGCAAATGTTTCTAAACATTCGAAATTTAAAACAAAAATATTTGTTCTAATAATAGAATGGTTGGCTTTGTATTATATTCAATATTCGAATTCGATATCTATATTTCACATTCGATTTCTAAATGTAATATTCTAATTTGATTCAATATATCACATTCAATTTCGAAATGTAATATTCTAATTCGATTCCAATATATCAAATTTGATTTTGTTATGTAATATTTGAATTCGATTTTAATTTCGAAATAGTATTTCTAAGCTACAATTTTTTTTTGTAATGTAATATTCAACTTCAATTTAGTTTTTATAATTCAGTTATCTTATAAATATTACAAATATTTAATATTCAAATTTAAATATTCAAATCAACGTATTCCCTCCCATATGTAAATGTTATAGTTGTAGTTGTTAAAATTTCATTTGATAGGTTTAGTTTTGGAGAAAAGGGCATTTTTTTTTTCTATATACTACTATTATCCATCTATTTGCTCCTCTGGCATCTTTTATTTTTGTATGGACACAACTGTGGAGGAGGGTGGACAGTACTGTCCACCCTCCCAGAAGACGCATTTTTTATCTTCATCTTCAATCAATTTCATATATTTTTGGAGAGGTAATATGCAGTCTATTATTTTTTATAGGCAAAAATTCAGGTGATAGTGATAGGTGGCTACCTGCTTTTACTTTGTGCATTTATTTAGTTGTTGTTTTATTTCTAAGAATTTAATTTGAAAAATGATTCATCTTTATATTCATTGTAATTTTTTAAGTCTATTCTACATTAGTGTTTCTTAACGAGAAGTAGCCCTAACAGGCCATATTTTCATGATGTCTTAACTAGAGCACTGGTAAAATAATCAGTACCTATGGTGAGAGCTAGGTTAGTTACCATGGTTACTGATTTTTTTACCTGTGCTACAGTTAAGACGTTCTGAAAATATTGCCTACTAGCCTAGGTTCACTTGAGGACTGTGGTTTAGAAGTACTGATGTTCATCATAGAGATGTTGTACTTGTAATGTAGTGTGGGTTGTTTTTTACTGTGCTAGTCCTGCCTTGTATCTGGGTACTATTGAATGGGCATTGGTAGCCAGTGATGCTGACTGAGTAGGGTCCAATTTATATTTGTAGACTAGATTTTCTTTTAGATTTGTGAAGTATGATATGTTAAAAAGATACATTTTGATACATTTCGAATATTCGATTTAAATCGAATGTTTTCAAATGTTATATTCGATTTTCAGAGTCATATTCGAAATAATGCAATCCATTTTGATTTCGAATATTCATAAAAAATCGAATATATACATTCGAATTTCGAATGTGTATATTCAATCTTTTATGTACATTCGAAATCGAATATACACATTCGAAAGTGACATTCGAAAACTGTAAATAACATTCGAAAAAAGAATTTTTAAGAATAGTCGTTCTTATCAACATTCAAATTTTTAATTCTAATTTTGGTAATAGCTTTTGTTCTAACATTCGAATTCGAAAAAGTACACATTCGCCATCCCTAATCATTATACTATTTGTGCTTTTTTTTATCATATATATCATTATTATTAACCCCCCCCCACCCCGCCTGCCCACCTAGATAGTCTCTCTTTTTTTTCTTCAGATTACGTTTTCACCTCACAGCCAATGTCCTTGATAGCAACGGGGCTTTCATAAATAGATGGATACCCTGACGTTGCAGAGAAGCTTCTTGCAGCTATGAGCTCGCCAAGTATACAATGAATCTTGTGATTCATTGTTTATATTGGAGTGGATTCAGAGGCTACGCACAAACACATTACTTGAATATATTGGGAGCACGCTTGGAAGACTATGTAGAGAGCATGTAGGACTGTTCTCTACATCACTGCACTATAGAATAAGAAATGGAAGTGGCGGAGAATACACACAAACTACCACTTAAACAGTATATTTTATAGTTAATTTAAAAATAATTTCTTCTAATGCATTTTGATTCAGCTTAGGATGTAGTTTACATTATAAAGTGTATGAAGTGGAATTTTGTGTGCTTGCATTTTTTAGCTTCTTTGATAGAACTACATTTTGGTTTACAAACGCTTGTTATCTGTATTGTTCATTTGATTGTGAATAGAAGCCCTCTTGGTGATTTCCATTCTTACAGAAGTATTAACAAAAAGGGTGTATAAAGTACTTCACATCGACTTCCATTAAAACATAAAACTTTATTGAGAAACACTCAACTCTCGCTGAACATGGTGTCATAAAAGCAAATAAAAAAGTGGATAGCAGCATCCCCGATCCCTGACACTTTTTTTGATTTGCACTGTATTTAAAGACCATTTAAAGGGACACTCAAGTCAAAAATGAAACTCTCATGATTTAGTAAACGCAAGCAATTTTAAAAAATCTTTCCATTATCAAAATTTTCACAATCTTTTTATATGAACATTTTATGAGGCCCCAGTTCCTACTGAGCATGTGTACAGGCTGTCAGAGTATACATATACTAGTATGTGATTGGCTGACGTCTGTCACATGATACAAGGGTCTGGCAAATAAGAGGAAAAATAAAATTGTCAGAAAAAAAATCTACTGCTTTTGATAAATTCAGAGTAAATGTTATTGAATTGCCTTTTTATTATGCACTTGTTAGTTATGAAAATCTTCTGTATTAAGTGGTCCTTTTAACTAATCTTAAATACCCGGGTTATTCTGATCAACTTTTACAGACGCCCCAGATCTCTAAGTAATGTGATCTTTCTTAATTATTTTTTCTTATGGTCTCACCTTGAAGGGGCAGTAAACACCTTAAGATTTTTATATAAAATATTTAGTTATGTGTAAGGAAACTACTTTGCAATATATTTTAATTATTTATTTTGCTCCATTTTCTTGTACTTTAACTCCTAAAATTGAGCAATTTCTAATTCTCAGAAATTGAAATGCACCGTGCTGACTTTTCAATGATAACCCTGCTGCATATCTGTCTCTAACTGGTTTTATCAGATAAATGCAAAAGAATTTGGCTATTGAAAACTAATTGCAGTAAATAGGGTGTTAATTTGTTTAAAAACATTAAGCTGATGTCCCTTAAAAGTCTTAACGGGATATTCCAGCCAAAATTGGAAACCACATGGGTGCATTTTGGCATTGAACAGAATACATTTTGTAATATATATGCATTAGGAAAAATGTTTCTAATAAAAGCTATAGCTGTTTCAAAAGTGTATTTAACTATGCACCGTGCACCAGCATTTTAAACGCAGCTGTTGCTCAGAGAGTCTAAGGTGCTTGTACCATCTGGTAATGACTCAATTTGTTAATTGCTTACATTAACAAGCCCCACTGATGATCTGAGCAGCTGCATTATTTAAAATGTGGGCGAGGTGACAATATCTAGCTATGCTTCACATGCACGTACAGAGAAAAATGTTAACACTATAACAGTGATAACTTTTACTAGAACAAATATGTTTCTATTCAAAGATGTAATAAATCTATGTGCATTTAAAATTTGACTGGAATATCCCTTTAACAACTATGAATTAGAAACATCTGTCAAACGAATGTACTTATCGCGTGATTCCTCCATGATATCGATGTCGATCTGTACTGTGTTGACCTTGAGTGACTCAAATTACCTTACAGTGTAGCGACCCATTCTTGAGTGTTCACGTATCCTAAAGTAAACTTCTTTTTATCATAATCCTGTCTGACGTGAATATGCATTTAGTATGTTTGATGTTCATGACCTTCAGCTTAACGTCTTGCCATCATTGCTATATTTACCCATGCAAAATTAATTTTCCTTGATCTTTAGTTAATTTATTAATTGCAAATGCTCTCTGGATAGTACCCAAAGAGGAATATCTTTCCAATATCTACATGTAAAGAGGTCATTTTCCATTTATCTCTTTTATTTTCAGTGACTTCATTTCGTAGAATGTGTTCACAAAAGTGGTATTGGTCCAGATGGTTGTAAAAATATGTTCAAATTCCTGTGAATTTAATTTTAATTAAATAAATAATACAGCGGGAAAAAGTTATTATTAGTTTAAATGTAATTTAATATAAAATTATTATTATATATTAACATTCTCGGTGATCATTGATGGCTGCATACTAATTACATACTGCTTGCCTTGTTTTTGTAGCTAATATTACTTTTCCTTTAAAGGGAGAGTGTACTGTAAAAATAAAAGTGTTCTCCTTAATGTGTTTACAATTACTTGTTAAACTAGCTGCACAGTTTAAAAGGTATAGAAAAATTGTTCATTTAGGTATATATTTGTGTATGAAATAGCTGTTTCTGCTAACTGAAAACACAAATACAATGGACTGATCTTATAGGGATAATACCCCCTTTAAGTTATCTGTTTAATTATTTACACAAAGTGCTCCTTAATTAATGTTTACTCACAGGCCAATACTTAAAGAGAGCAATGGAAATGAACATTTTAGTACCTCTTACACAGACCCCCACTGGGAGAATTATTTAATCTAATCCTTCTTGCTTCCATGTTTTGTTTTGTTTTTTGAACCAGGTTGGTAATGTTCAGTATGGGCGAGGATACAAAATGAGAAAATAAGGGTGAAGAAGCTATTTGTAAACAATTTAATACACTCCAGTAGGTAAAATCAATATTTGGAAACGCAATAATAAATGTTAGAGTGCACTGTCCCTTTAAATGAGAGTAGCCTAGCCTGGATATCTGATATAAATGACAGGTGCCAATGGTTTAAATTGTCTATAATTACAGTACAGGAATGAGTCACATGCTGTGACCCGACACTGCTATCCACTTTGTTGTTGTATACTATGATTATTAGATTGTTAAACCCACATTTTTTTTCTTTTATGGTTCAGATAGAGCATGCCATTTTAAACAACTTTCTAAATTACTCCTATTCTCAATTTTTCTTTGTTCTCTTGGTATCTTTATTTCTAAATGTAGCCACAAATCAGCAAGCACTATCCAGTGTGCTGAACCAAACATGGGCCGTCTCCTAAGCTTACATTTCTGCTTTTCCAAATAAAGATACCAAGAGAACCAAGAATAAATGATAATAAGAGTAAATTAGAAAGTTGCCTAAAATTGCATGTTCTATCTGAATCATGACAGAAAAAATGTGGGTTTCATATCCCTTTTAAGCTTAGTGTGTAAAGTGTTTATGAAAATAATCACACCCATAAAACATTATTTCCTGTGTTGAGTTTCCAGCACCAATAAACTAATATAACCTGGAAATAACATGTAGGGCTTTTTTATCTGGTACATCACATCCAAACAATGTAGTTTTGATGCAATAACGAAGAGGGTAAAGCAGAAGGGATATAGTATTGCAGTGTTGTTTTCGTTGTAGCAAGGATTTATATAGTGACACAATTTTCTTTTTGCCCACAAGTGTTTTGTATCAGATTTAAACTTGCAATTTGACATTTCACTCCATCATGAGGTTTGAATTGCTATGTAGTTTCCATCACAGATTACTAATGTTTGTTCAAATTGAACGTTTAGACAGTGTGATTGTTACCTTCCGAAATATGGTACAACACTTATGTCTAACAAATATTTATTCATCATTTTCCAATCTGTTTCTTATTTAAAAAGGCATTTGTCATGTTTTATCCTTGTACAATAATATTTTACTTGGTCAAACTTACTTTACTACATCTAGAAAATGACATTGGTCAAAGTATCAAACATTCTATCACTAATTAAATTAAATTAATTTTGTTGCGGGGGGGCGGAGTTAGCCAGCCTAGGAGATGGCTGCTGTCTGACAGAGCTCTTAGGCCCCATCTAAGTGAAAATGTAATTGGCATAAGCCATCCTGCACTTTAAGACTGTAAACTACTAGACATGTAAACAGCTAAGTTCAGGCATCGAAATTTCCAAGACTTATGCTGCCTGCTGCAGGAGATTCACAGAAATTTAGTGTGCACGCTGTGCGCATGGATGCACCTTACCACAGATCCTGTAGGAGGCTAAGCAGAAAAGACCAGCGACCGGAGACACCTCTACAGTGGGGCAACCTGAGGGAAACCCCCGGAGAAGCAGACAGACTCACCTTGATACCGGTCAGTTTTAATCCGGAATGAGCCGCACCGGAAAATAAGTGCCGACACGGGCCGCAGCCTAAACTGGAGTTAAGCTACGCACTTGTAATATCGGACGGTGTGTAAACGCTGCAGCAGAGGAGAATAGCTATTGAAAGGGTAAGAGTACCGAAACACATAAAGATCTTAAGACAAATAACATTGAATGGGCCATACATGAGGAATTAAACCCTATTACCCTCAACTGAGACAACGGTATCACAACATATAAGCACTTTTTTTAAGCCCTCATACTTGGGAAATTTTAACTGACATTCATTGAGACACAGTACACTGCTCAGCGTGACCAAGCTTACGGTCTGAATTTCTTAATAAACGCAAAAGCAGCAAAAAATCAAAGAACTTCCCCATCCAACATCAGCCTCCCTGCCGGCTTATTAAAAAAAAAAAAAACAGTTAGGTTGGAGAAGCAGTATCCACGCAGCTATGTCTCCCAAAAAAATCAATAAACCAGGCAAGACTGCTAAACCCCTAAAGACCTCTGCTCACTCAGTCAGCAGCTTTTTTAAAACATCAGAGGCCAAAAATATAGCTCCAACAGAAGAAGCAATGCCAGACCCAGGGTCAGACCACAGCTCATCAGAGTCTGACAGTGACCTTATGTCAGAAAATATCACTATTCCCACAGCTCTTTTTAAAACAATTCCATCAAAAAAAGACTTTTCCTCTCTTATATCACAAGTCAAGCAATGTATCAAAGAGGAAATCTCAGACCTCAAAAAAGACATCTCTGACATTGGTCACAGAGTAGAATCACTCGAAAACAGCCAAGATATACACTCAGAAGCTATCTCAGACCTACAAGACACAATTCAGAAACAAGACACAACTATCTCTGAACTAGAAGACAAGATAGATGATGTTGAAAATCGCAGCAGGCGACATAATATCAGGCTACGAGGCATCCCTGAAACTATCCTCCCACCAGATATTGAACAATATCTTCAAGATTTCTTTAGCACATTAAAAAAAGAAGAAATCCCTTCAAAAATCTCCATGGACAGAGCTCACAGAGCTTTACGCCCCAAACCACTGGCTGGACAAGCACCAAGAGATATTATAGTTCGTATCACAAACTTTCAAGAAAAAGAAGAGCTAATGAAGTTAGCAAGAGAACAACAACCCATTAAGTATGAAAACATAGACATACAAATGTTTACTGATTTGTCACAGAGAACTCTCATAAAAAGAAGGGAACTCAAACCGCTTACACAGTTGCTGAGGAAACAAAATATCCCGTACAGGTGGGGTTTCCCTTTTCCCTTGCTAATCCTCTGGAAGGGAAAACGCATTACCTGCTCATCTACCAAAGAAATACCAGATATCTGCAAAGAATTAGATATACCAACCCCTCAGATGGAAGATAATGCCACATCCCAAGAAAAATGCACAAGCCCAAGTAAACCAACTCCCCTACCACAAAGAAGAGAATGGAGACAGGTATCTCAAAAGAAACCACGTAAATCTACACAACCTGCTTCTTCATCACTTGGTGATAACGGGTAACAACTCCTCGCTGCACACAAGAACACTTCCTAACCATTTATGCAGCGGCCAACAGAGACTTCTAACTGCAAGTATTAACTACACATGAGGCCCACAGGCCCTTAGAGTTGCTATAAATAAATTTAAAAAAAAAAAAAAATGTCTTAAAGGTTAAATTGTTAACAGTTAACTCATGTTGACTTTGTTTTTTGTTGTTTTCACCTAGTCGGGAGATTTTCTCCCTAGAACAGATATATGTTGTTTAAACTTATGTTAAAAATATTATGTTTTGATATTTTTCTTATTCGCTTGTTTCTTTCTTTTCCTCTCTTGTCTCTACTTTACTGTCCTCTTTTAGAGCATAGGCCGTCATATCCAAGCTCACTAATATACGCCATGTGTTTTTTCTCTTTAATTACATCAACATCTATACACCAGGATGACTAATCACACGCCACAAGACTTAAACATCTTCACCCAAAACGCCAAGGGACTCAATTGCCCAAATAAAAGAAGAATGGCCATTTTAGATCTCCATAAAAAAGGGGGACACATATTAATGCTACAGGAGACCCACTTCAAAGGGAAAAATGTCCCTAAATATTTCTCCACACACTACCCCTTACATTTCCACAGCACTAATCCGCACAAAAAAATTAACGGGGTTAGCATCCTAATCCACAAATCTATCCCTTTCGTTAAGACACATACTATAGGAGACAAAGAAGGCAGATACTTATGTTTAAAAGGCCTCCTATATGGCAAACCAGTAACAATAATGAATATCTACACCCCAAACTCCCATCAGGATAAATTCATAACCTCTGTCGTAGACTTAATTCTTAGAGAAGCAAAGGGATCCTTAATATTATCAGGAGATCTGAACCTCCCCCTAGACCCCACAGTTGACTGCTCAAATCCTACTACTAGAGCTAAAATCCCAAACCTTCACAATATATGGCAAAAATTCAAGCTTCTAGGCTTACATGACACATGGAGATACTTTAATCCACAAAAAATAGATTTCACCTTCTTCTCTCATCCCAACCGTAATTATTCCAGACTGGACTATATTTTAGTTGACCATCTAGTTCTATCTCACACTACACATTCTTTCATACACCATACAACATGGTCAGATCATTCCTTAGTAGTTTGCACTATAAGATGGCCAACAGCCCCTTTACGAGCCTACCAGTGGAGACTGGAGGACTCGTTATTGCTGGATACAAAGCAAAAGGAGTTATTTGCAGAGCATATAAGCTCATACTTCTCTATAAATGAGACACCAGATGTTAGTGTGGCCACCCTTTGGGAAGCACACAAGAGCACTATAAGAGGCGAGTTTATCAAAACTGCCGCCCAAATCAAAAGAAAAAGCCGTGAGGAAATAAATCTCTTAGCCACAGATATTGCAGACTTAGATTATAAACACAAATCTCACCCCGCTGACAACACTATTCTAAACCAATTGCAATCCAAAAGAGAAAAAATTAACCTTCTCTTACATATCAAATCACAAAAACAACTTCTCCATCTTCAGCAAAACTTCTATAGAGAGGGCAATAAGTCAGGAAAGCTCTTAGCTAGAGCACTAAAAAAGCAACAGCAGAAGACTTATATCCATGCCATAAAAAGGTCAGCAGGTACACAATTAGAAGATACAAAATCGATAGCTAAAGAGTTAAAAAAAATTTACCATCAACTTTATAATCTATTCCCAATTAGAGACCCTCAAAATCATACACTTCACTGTAATCAATATTTAGATAACCTACCCATCCCCAAGCTAGATAAGGATCAGCGCACCCATCTAGACCGACCTATTCAACCATCAGAAGTATTAGAGGCAATAAAACAAATAAAACAAAACAAAGCACCAGGCCCAGATGGTTTCACAGGTCTATATTATAAAACTTTTGCTTCTCTACTAGTACCGCACTTAACATCCCAATTTAATTCCATACCAGAAAAGCACCCATTTCCTGACACCATGCTACAAGCCAACATATCAGTTATAGCTAAGCCTGGTAAGCCACCAAACACTCCGGCAAATTTTCGACCAATCTCTTTATTAAATATAGACCTTAAATTATATGCGAAAATCTTAGCATCCCGTCTTAATCAAATTCTCCCCTCTATAATCCATCAAGATCAAGTAGGGTTTGTCCCACGCAGAGAAGCAAAAGATAATACGGTCAAAGTCTTAAATTTATTGGAATATGTCACGCAAACCAAAACCCAGACTGTTTTCATTTCGACTGATGCTGAAAAAGCTTTTGACCGACTAGACTGGACATACCTACGCACTACTCTACAACACTTTCACTTCCCAGAATCTTTCATTCAAAAAGTCTTTGCTTTATACTCAAACCCCACTGCTCAAGTTAGGATTAATGGAACCCTTTCGGAACCTTTTGAAATCCGAAACGGATCTAGACAAGGCTGTCCACTTTCACCGCTTCTTTTTGTTCTATCCCTAGAACCCCTGGCTATCAAAATACGATTGAACGACCAAATTCAAGGAATTTCTATTGCTGATCAGACACATAAATTAGCTATATTTGCAGACGACATTCTCCTGACACTCACAAACCCCAAAATATCCCTCCAGCAAGTAACCAACGAATTGACAAAGTTTGGGACAGTATCAAATTTTTTAGTAAACATGACCAAGTCAGAATATCTCCCTATAAACTTACCTACTCACACCCTTAATAATCTTAAATCCACATGCCCCTTAAAACAACAAACAAAATATCTAAAATACCTAGGTATTCACATTACTCCAGATATAACAGATCTACGTAAATACAATTATGGAAACCTAATCACAGAACTTTTAACTTTAACATCTCACTGGCTTCCTAAAAATATATCGTGGACAGGTAGAATACAAGCAACAAAAATGATCTTGCTTCCAAAAGTGCTATACATTCTACAGACAGTCCCCATCCCAGGCATACACAAAGACCTAGCGCATATGCAAAGGATCATAAATGAATATATCTGGAGACGTAGGCCCCTGCGGATTAACCGTAATACACTCTTTAAACCTCCAACAGAAGGGGGCCTAGGAGTCCCGCATCTACCTTCCTACAAACTTGCCATCTCTCTACAGAGAATCCAGGAGTGGTTTCCGATTTGACACATCCAATTATAAAAGTTGGGTGCAAGTTGAAACTGATCTGGCCTTTACCCAAGACCTAAACACTGCAAGCTGGAATCCTGCCTATTTTAACAAACAATCTATCTCAACATCTTCAATTTCCAATGAGACTTGGTCTGATTGGAAGTTTATCTGTAAGGCACCGAATAAAATTTCCGCTAGATACTCACCTCTTAATACTCTTTTAAACAATCCAGAATTTAAACCTGGTAATAGCACAGATAATAACCTTCTCAAGCTTCCACAAACACTCATACCCATGTATCTTATCACAGATGAGGCTAAGATTATTAAAGATAAGTCCCAACTTGACTTAATAGAACACCCTTTCCTATCATCATGGCTTCACATACACCAGATGAGGCACTACATAATGTCACATAAACATAGAAAAGATCTAATCCGATCTCCCACAGTATTTGAACAAATGTGTATAACTAAAGAGGAGATAAAAGGAGTCATTTCCAAACTATATAAGCTTATTTTAACACACACCTTTCCAGGACTCCCTTCATACACTAAAAGATAGGATAGTGAGTTGCAACAAACTACCCCGGCAAAAACATGGTTACAAAGATTCTCTACCCTTCTACACTCCGGTCATTCCGCCCATGCAAAAGAAACCAACATTAAATTAATGATGAGGTGGTATCTAACACCAGCTAAAATTAAATATATATATAAACAAACCTCAGGTTCATGCTGGAGGGGATGCCCTGGAGAGGGTCACCTATCCCACATTTGGTGGGATTGCGACCATATTAAACCTTACTGGTCTGATATCTTCTCGAATATTAATAAAATACTAAATACTCAAATAACACCTAGCCCAGAATTAATAATGCTGAGACAGCCGCCAGCAATCACATGTAAAATAAGGCAACAATTATTCCACATCATGCTAAATGCAGCTAATCAGATAATTCCGAGAAAATGGAAAACGGCAGTGGTGCCTACAACACTAGAATGGATAGAGCTAGTCAACAGAAACTTACTGCTAGAAAGATTCTACTACCTCAAACTAGGTCAACTTTCACTACATCAGGAGATGATGTTTCTATGGGAATCTTTTAGTTATAGAAAATAAGATACATAAACATACCCAAGGGTAAGCATGTGTGATTTATGAGGATAGCATTCTCAAATTTTATTAACCGGCCTATGTTTTCACTTTTTCCTTCTTATTCTTTCTCTTTTCTTTCCTTTCTCTCCCATTCCAGTTTTATTTTTATAAGATAATTGACAAAAATTAGATCTTGCACTAGAAACAGGAGGAATTAGATTTCTGTTGTCCTCCCCTAACTGACAGTTGGAAGGCCTTCATGACATATACCTTACTCTAGATACCATGAGCCTACCACAACCATAGCAATACTGTGAAGAGAATTTGAAGCACGGGACAATACAGAAAGACTTTAAGTAATTTGCTTTGCACCTATTGTAGCAATTCCTACTCCTGTGTAGGAACATTGAAATGTTTTTTGTCTTATTGTTAAAGTTTTATTGCAAACTTAAATAAAAATAATATAATAAAAAAAAAAAAATAATTTTGTTGCCTTGATATTTGCTTCATTAATAACTGTTAATGAAACCACTATAAGTGTGTACATGACCAGAGGAACATAGATGCTAACTCTTACTTTATTGTAAGCTCAGCAGCAAAACATAGAACGTAAAACATTAATGTACGGCAAGGGCATAAGTTAACCAATGAAAAATAACAACCACAGTAACAGCCCACCAATTGCAAGGTAGTATCCAATGAGCCAAAATTACCCTCTTTCTTGACTGCTGATGGAACAGGTCACATATGCAATGTTTTCCTTTTATTGCTGATATGGGGCCAGATTACAAGTGGAGTGCTAATTAACGCTCCCGCTCAAACGTTTATTATGCTAGAAGTAAGCTTTTTTGTGCGCTTCAGGTTGCATTCGTATTATGAGTTGAGAGTAAACTGTGTTCGATTGTGCTCTAACTCGATGAGCGAAAAAAGCCAGTTAGAATATTGTGTGCAGATTCACGTATTCCCCTATAGAAGTCAATGGAGAAAATAACCTATCACCCCACTCTGGCACAAACAAGATCGCGTATTTACATATGCGATAAACCAACATGAAAATATAAATATTTCACATTCCAATGTTCTTCACATAACAGACTATGTTCTATTTATTCATAAATACATATTTCTATATATCTGATGGTATTTTGGTACAATATATATTTATACCTTCATATTTAGATGAATAAATATAGGTATGTATATATACAGATATATATATAAGGTTATCACTTTGTCTGAGGACGGACCATTTTTGGCCCGAAAACTTTCACAATAATTAGTGACGATAGTTGCAAAAATATACCTATTGGAGTGCATTTTTCTTTTTGACGATATATATATATATATATATATATATATATATATATAAATAAGAATATCTATTTAAAAATACATAGAACATGTTCTGCTACATGAAGAACATTGGAATGTGAAATATTTACAGTAAATACACAGTATAACACTGTATTAAATATGAATTTTGCATAAATGTGTTTACATGTTTTCAGCTACTTAAGCGCAAAGGTATCCTATTCACTTATATGTATATACATGTGTACATACAGTATGTATTTATGTGTTTATAATAAAATAACAAGAGGAGCACAAAAGTTGCCTATTGTTGATTAAAATATGTGCACCTATAGATCAAAACAAGTCAACAATGATTGATCAAAAAGTGTCCACAGTGAGTGATGTGAAAAGTAAGCTCTTCAAAATCCTCCACTTAAGGCATCCACTCCTACAGAGGTTTGACATACACCACATCTAGAAAACGGAGAAAACAAATGAGGTGCCTCATGGTGCAGTATTTAACATCCAAATTGTACACCTTAAACTTCAAAATCCAAAGTGGCAACTCACATGTAATAAAGCACTATCATGAGTGCAAAAACAGCAGACTGGGTCCTCAGAATCATCCGGCAGACTCCCCTCGGCAGATCCCAAGCTCTCATCACAGAGATGCTCGTATCAGCATGTAATTTGGTAGATGATAAAACAGGAGTATATATGTGAATTTTACAATCAAAGCATTTATTAAAACAAAGCAACGCATTTCTCAGTGCTTGGCACTGTTTCTTCAAGCTTTCACTACCAATTCCCAAACATGTCTGGTATTCAGGTTCATGCCAGACCTCTGAGGGCCTCTGAGGAAGCAGTAATCATTCTAGCTCAAGCAATCGCTTTACTTTCAACTCGTACTACGAGAGATAAGCCAAACAAGCGCAAATACCAACAATAAACCCCTCATTACTCACGCACGAACATTTGTGCTCCACTCGTAATCTGGCCCATGGTGTTTTGCATTGGATCGTATATGTTTTAGCAATTTTGTTTGTACCTCCTCCTTTATTTTATTTGTCTCTGGACTACAGGTTTTTCAACACAATTCTTTTTTTCCCATTTTGGTGCCCTTTTTTCTTCCATTTTTTCTTCCATTTTTTCATATTGTTTTTCTGCCTATTCAGTACATTCTACTTCTTACTTCCAGTGCTGTCTCTAATGCTCTGCTTTGCTTCCCTTCCTTTTCCTTTCTCTGCATACTCAGTACTGTTCTGTTTCCTTTCACTGTTGCTTATTGCTCTTCCTGGTTGCCCGTTTCTCACCCTATTAGCCACACACGCCCATCTCATTATTCCCATCTTGACCACTCTCACCTGCCAGGTTACTTCTATAAATTCTGTTAGAGTTACTTGCTAGAATTTTATATATTTTGGCCATTTATACACTGGATAAAACCTATTAATATACATTTATAAAAGCTTTAATTGTGGCAGGCTTACATATATATATATATATATATATATATTACAAACAATAACAAATATCAGAGGCAGTACTTGTTGTACTGCCCGGTATTATACTCTCCTTAACTGGAGTACTGTGAGCAGCTAGGTGTAGTGAATCTCGAATTTCAGGCTTTACATTTCATGTCTGTATACCAATATACGCTATTAATTGCATACCATATTGTAATTGCGATAACAAACTGTGACTTGCTTCTGTCTTTGATACCCCTAATTAACCTCTTAGATCCCATTCTTTTTAAAACCTGCCCAGGCTATACCTCTTTTAAAGGGGTTCTGTGAGCAGCAGGGTGTAGAGGTTATATACAGGTGTCAATCTACAAATCCATGTAGGGTTTGGCTGTGTATCCATGTACTAAATGTGCACCCCTGACCGGTCAGGTTTATAACACTAACTCTAGTATATTTTGAAGTAAATTTTGTTTTCTTTTCGAAACTCCCTTTTACTAATACAATAAGTATTGAGTCCTTTCCTCAGGGGGAGTGGTGTATATATAGCTGGAAGTTTTCTCTGTTCATAATTGGATTAAAGAATTCACTGTTTAAAAACACATTTTGGTCTAATGAGCTTTATTTTCCAAAAAGAGTGCTGAAATCCCTGTCTTTTCTTAACTAGGATTACACTCCTAGATTTCTCTCTCCTCTTGCTTAATCATGATATATATATATATATATATACAGGGAGTGCAGAATTATTAGGCAAATGAGTATTTTGACCGCATCATCCTCTTTATGCATGTTGTCTTACTCCAAGCTATATAGGCTCGAAAGCCTACTACCAATTAAGCATATTAGGTGATGTGCATCTCTGTAATGAGAAGGGGTGTGGTCTAATGACATCAACACCCTATATCAGGTGTGCATAATTATTAGGCAACTTCCTTTCCTTTGGCAAAATGGGTCAAAAAAAGTCAAAAATAGTGAGATATCTTGCAGAGGGATGCAGCACTCTTAAAATTGCAAAGCTTCTGAAGCGTGATCATCGAACAATCAAGCGTTTCATTCAAAATAGTCAACAGGGTCACAAGAAGCGTGTGGAAAAACCAAGGCGCAAAATAACTGCCCATGAACTGAGAAAAGTCAAGCGTGCAGCTGCCAAGATGCCACTTGCCACCAGTTTGGCCATATTTCAGAGCTGCAACATCACTGGAGTGCCCAAAAGCACAAGGTGTGCAATACTCAGAGACATGGCCAAGGTAAGAAAGGCTGAAAGACGACCACTACTGAACAAGACACACAAGCTGAAACGTCAAGACTGGGCCAAGAAATATCTCAAGACTGATTTTTCTAAGGTTTTATGGACTGATGAAATGAGAGTGAGTCTTGATGGGCCAGATGGATGGGCCCATGGCTGGATTGGTAAAGGGCAGAGAGCTCCAGTCCGACTCAGACGCCAGCAAGGTGGAGGTGGAGTACTGGTTTGGGCTGGTATCATCAAAGATGAGCTTGTGGGGCCTTTTTGGGTTGAGGATGGAGTCAAGCTCAACTCCCAGTCCTACTGCCAGTTTCTGGAAGACACCTTCTTCAAGCAGTGGTACAGGAAGAAGTCTGCATCCTTCAAGAAAAACATGATTTTCATGCAGGACAATGCTCCATCACACGCGTCCAAGTACTCCACAGCGTGGCTGGCAAGAAAGGGTATAAAAGAAGAAAATCTAATGACATGGCCTCCTTGTTCACCTGATCTGAACCCCATTGAGAACCTGTGGTCCATCATCAAATGTGAGATTTACAAGGAGGGAAAACAGTACACCTCTCTGAACAGTGTCTGGGAGGCTGTGGTTGCTGCTGCACGCAATGTTGATGGTGAACAGATCAAAACACTGACAGAATCCATGGATGGCAGGCTTTTGAGTGTCCTTGCAAAGAAAGGTGGCTATATTGGTCACTGATTTGTTTTTGATTTGTTTTTGAATGTCAGAAATGTATATTTGTGAATGTTGAGATGTTATATTGGTTTCACTGGCAAAAATAAATAATTGAAATGGGTATATATTTGTTTTTTGTTAAGTTGCCTAATAATTATGCACAGTAATAGTCACCTGCACACACAGATATCCCCCTAAAATAGCTATAACTAAAAACAAACTAAAAACTACTTCCAAAACTATTCAGCTTTGATATTAATGAGTTTTTTGGGTTCATTGAGAACATGGTTGTTTTTCAATAATAAAATTAATCCTCAAAAATACAACTTGCCTAATAATTCTGCACTCCCTGTATATATATATATATATATATATATATATATATATATATATATACATATTTATATATATATATATATATATATATATATATAGTATTTTTCCTCATAGTAAAACTCCTCGTTTATATGGCAGTTAAGAATGGCAACAATAATTATAACTCTTTAATGAGATCTCTGATAATTCTGACGGATATATCATACTGAGGGTTCTGTCAGCAATGACATGCAGTCTGATATAACTTCTCTCTGTTTACCTCAGGGGGCACTATCAGAAACTTTCATACAAATTCTAATTCTCATTGTAATAATTCTCCTTTGAAATATAAAGTTACATATTCCTCTAAAGGCAAAGTTACTGCAAACTCAGAGTAAGTTAAAAAGGTTAAAAAAAACTTTCTAACCCAGATTCCTAACAGTAATACAGAACTGTCACAATACGAATCATGCTCTGACTAATATATGCTAAAAAATGTGGAAAAATCTTTTGTGAATCTTCTCGTCAGGGGGTATCAAAGCATTTAGCTGGTAAAGCTGAAAGACCTTAATATACCGCTAAAGGTTTTCCAAGCCAATAATCTAGGTATCCAGCTGTGGGCCAGACTATGAGTGAAGCGCTACTTAGCGCTTTCGCTCTCGCGCTAACTGGGCTAGAAGTAAGATGTTTGCGTGTGTCAGGTTGCACTAGCATTACAAAATGAAAGTAAAAGTTATCATTTGCGCGCTAACCTGATGTGTGAAAAAAGTCGAAATTAGAATATTGCACACACAATAACCTACATCCCCATAGAAGTCAATGGAGAAAACGCGCTAAAAGAAGTGCGCTAACCCAACATGAAAAAATTAATATTTCACATTCCAATGTTCTTCACATAGAAGCATATGTTCTATGTATTCCTAAATACATATATTTACATATATCTAATGCTAATTTGGTACAATATATATCTATACCTATATAAATAAATGATTTTATATAGGTATAGCTATATATGCATATATATAGGAATATCTATTTATAAATACATAGAACATATTCTGCTATGTGCAGAATATTGGATTGTGATGTATTTACAGTAAATGCACAATATAACACTTTATTAAATATGAATATTGCATAAATATGTTTTTTCGAGTTTTTATCTACTTAACTGCAAAGCGCTCCAATGCACATATATATATATATATATATACATACGTATTTATGTGTTTACATGTGTATATATGTCTGTAAATACATATATACACATATCAGTACATAAATACATATGTATACATATATAGACATATTTAGACATGTATGTCTATGTTAAAGCCAATTGCCTGCCTTTTTTTTTCTTCAAACACCTGAGATCTCATATCTTTGAGCTCTTATAAATTTTTCGTGCAATCATTTTCATTATATAGTGTTATTATGAGCATTACTGTACTGTGTAATGTATTTTTGATGTGTTTTGTGAGACTTTTTTATTTCACGAAATAGTTAACCAAAACTCTGAGGACGTGTTAACTCGATAAACGTTAACTTCAATTGTGCTCAAGAGATCGAGGTTACTTTTAGCTTGTAATACGAGCACAATTTATCTTGCGTGCAAACTCAAAAATCTGATATCGCTTGCGCGCAAACAATAACGCTTAACTCGTAATCTGTATGTTCTGATGCGTAGCTCCTCCAGGTTAAATAAAGGATTCTCCCAATTATAAATAAATGTTCCTTTCAAATCAATCTGGATGGATATAAATGTAAGGTCTGTGTGTCCACACCCACCTTTATCATCTAAATTCTCTTATACCCCCGTCACTGATGTGAATATTTACAAAATTCTCAGAAAGACAGTGACCTGTGACATGGTAGTTGACAGGTCCAGGAAAAGTTGTTTGATATCTTTGTTCCACTAAGATTAAGATCTCTGATCAGGATATAGATCAAAATAAAACCGTCTATCCCATTATAATATGAGAGTGTGTTTAACATGCTCTCTACCTCTAAGGCAACACAAATATAGTCATCAATGCAGAAAAGCAAAACTTTGGTTAGAAAAATTGTCTGAAAACGATCTAATATGGCCTCTTCTGAAACCAGGCCATTTGTATGGTCATTTTTCAAGGGTTGTAATAAATATGTCAGTATTTTTCTTCTATGGGAAGGCAAAACATGTTTTTCTAAGGCTGGGAAACATCAAGGCTAAGTCCAAAAACCTATAGCACCAAGGTAGCAGAACGTGCACTCTGTGAGGCTTCACACCAAAAAAGCCCCAAACAAGTTCATCCAAAAAAGAGTGTACAACAGCACTGTAGCTATATGCAATTTATTGCAGACTGTAAAAAAGTATACAATGTTTCGGATCTAACGATCCTTAATCATGTAACATCAAGGCTGATTCACCGGCCAAACCCCTTATGGCAGCTGCTGCTACCTCTTCCTCTATTAGGCCTGACTCTGACCCTGGCTTCTCTCATTCTTTTACTTGAAGATTAAAATCCTGGCATTCATCTATTCCCATCTTTATAATTATTTGATGCCTTGTATTAAGAGGATTGGGAAACAATAACTATAGATACCTTAATGTTGAATTTGTTAACAAAATTAAAAAAAAAATGTTTCTCAAAACCCCCAACAATGCTTATAACAGGAAGTCACTCCTAAAACAAGCTATAGAATTAGTTCCAAATCTTATTCCTTACTTAGCCAGCAACATTTTTTTTTCAGTCAATGCCAGTTTCAATCTCAGAATGTTCAATTGTTCATATACCTAGTTTACGAGTTAGTGCACATGGAAGTATTCTTAAGGTGCATTATTGAAATATTACATATAAAACATTTTTTTTTAAAAATTAAAAAAATTAAAAATACTGTAAAATATTCTAAAATAATAATAAAAAGTACATTATGAATGTAAAATATGGATTTTGGTCATCGGGTTTCACAATTTAGATTTTAACGGCTGGGTTAGTGCGCATGGAAGTATTCTTAAAGTGAAAGTCAATCCTAGCGTTGTACAAACGCTAGGATTTACTATTGAAACAAATAAAGGGGACTTTCATTCATGAAGTATAAGATACTTCATGTAGAAAGCTCCTTTATTTGTTTCAACCAATCGCCGTTCTTTGCTGCTACAGCAGCCCACTGCTAAAAAATTTTTTTGCTAAGAGGTGACGTTTTCACCTTTTAGCCAATAGCTGTGCAGTAAATCTGGCTTGGCGCCCATGGGAGCCGGATTTACCGCACGGCTATTGGCTAAGAGGTGAAAACGTCACCTCTTAGAAAAATGTTTTTAGCCGTTGGCTGCTGTAGCAACTAAGAACAGCGATCGGTTGAAACAAATAAAGGAGCTTTCTACATAAAGAATTTTATACTTCATGAATGAAAGTCCCCTTTATTTGTTTCAATAGTAAATACTAGCGTTTGTACAAAACTAGATCGACTTTCACTTTAAGGTGCATTATTGAAATATTACATATAAAATATTTTAAAAAAATAATAAAATTAGTATGTTTAATACATTTTTAATAATGTGTATACATTTTTTTATATTTTATGTGTAATATTTCAATAAAGCACCTTAAGGTTACTAAGTTTTCATGTGCGCTTACCTGACCAAGTTAAAATCAAAATCACAAAAACCCTAGGCGCAAAACGCACATTTTACATTCATATGTTCTTTACATAACTATCCTATGCAAAGAGTATATAGCACCTTAAAACAGCCTGATGCACATGGAAATACACTGACTAATCCCTTTAAACGTCCATAAATGAAATCCTCAGCACCATAAGCAATCCATGTTTATTAAAGGTACACTGAACCCAATTTTTTTCTTTTGTGATTCAGATAGAGTATGACATTTTAAGCAACTTTCTAATGTACTCCTATTATCAAATTGTCTTTATTCTCTTGGTATTTTTATTTGAAATACAAGAATGTAAGTTTAGATGCCGGCACATTTTTGGTGAACAACCTGGGTTGTTCTTGCTGATTGGTGGATAAATTTATCCACCAATAAAAAAAGTGCTGTCCAGAGTTCTGAACCCCCCAAAAAAGCTTAGATGCCTTTTTTTTTTTTTAAATAAAGATAGCAAGAGAACAAAGAAAAATTGATAATAGGAGTAAATGAGAAAGTTGCTTACTATTGTATGCTCTATCTGAATCACAAAAGAAAAAATTTGGGTTCAGTGTCCCTTTAAGGCATGCATGATTAAGGGAGTGTATCCTGAAACATTACTTGTGTCTGTTGTATTTGTAATATAGAAGATGCCTTAATAAACATGGATTGCTTTATTATGGTGTTCTATACATAGAAAATAATGTAATTTTTATTATTAAATATATATTTTTACATATATCTGATAATGTTCGTGTAAAATACATATACATTTATATATATATATATACATTTTTTATATCAGGTCTAGTGCTCTTTGGGTGTTATTTTTTTTTGCAGTTTTCACTTTTCATTGAAGTCTGAGAGAAAACATTAGCGCAGTTATTTAATTATTTTCGTGTGGGGTTTACGCTCTTACGCAAACTTTTTACTTTCAACTTCTAATACGAGCACAACCCAACTTGTGGTAGTTTGAATTGCAGTAGCATCTTGTTTTGTTCTTTTGAAGATGGACAACATCTCAGCTGTTTATTAGACAGATTGGTGGTGGACTGCAATCATCCCAATCCCATACGATCAGGATGATTGACACCCCCTGCTAGCGGCCGATTGCATGAAGCAGCATTGCACAAGTATTTCACAAGAAATGCTTGTGCAATGTTAAATGCCGACAGTGTATGCTGACGGCATTTAGCGATGCCGGGTGGACATGATTCACTGCAGCGAATCATGTCCGCTCGGCTTTTGTTAAATATGCCCCTAAGGGACCAATTTTTCAAAGCTTCGACTATTAATAAAATGGAATCTGCTTGAATCTCATGCCATATTCGACGCAAATTGAATCTGCCATGATTAACAAAGCATCAATATTGTCAAATGTTGAAATGTGTAATGTAACGTACACTCCCACAATCTCAATCCAACGCAGATCGATGCTTGCATCATTCCAGATGTTTTGAATTCACATTCGACTTTATTTGACCCTCTTCCCAATTTATCAAACATTCAACAGGTACGCTTGCGTCTATTCCTATCGTTCAAACCTCCACACTTGAGGCCGCGAATGCCATAGAAATCAATGGGAGTCTGAAAACACAGAAAGGATATGTTCGATGCTGCAAGACAATAAAGCATATTACATAATAAAAGTAAATTAGTGAGATGTTACCCTACTTATGGATTATGTTACATATTTGTCTCTCATTACAAAGCAATTATTGCTCCACATTTGGTTCACTAGTAAATATAGGGAAAAAAATTAAACAAATAAATTACATAATATAGCTAACTTTCTTTTTTTGAATAAATCTATTTGCACCATGTTTAATGCATGTAATACAACTCCCACTCTTCACTTCACACCAAATTTTCAGAGTTTTTCTTCCTTCTCTTGAATTTAATTTTCATTAAGAAATGTCATCTTATATGCCAGCCCATTTTATAACACCTGTGAAGTGGTGGTGTTTAAAAATAGACTGCAATCAGGAGGGGTTACACAGGTGCAGAGGGAAAACTGGCCCAGCTCTTAAAATATCTATTGATTGCAAATAAATATGTATGTGCAAAGATATATGTACAAATTCTAGCATTAATAATCATTTAAAAAAAAATTAAAAAAAAACATGAGATAGGCATATCATGATTTTTAGAAATACAAATATACATTAATTTATGTGAAAATATCATATATCAGGGTGTTTTTTTTATAACAAATACATATAAAAAAAATCTATGAGATATTATTGTTTATTCAGGTATAGATCTAGCTATTAATTGGACATTAACAGATGAAAAATAAAAGATTAGCTTTAGAGAAATGTGATTGTTCATGGACAGTAATGAAATGGTATAAATAAAGTTGGAAAATCCACGACATCGATGACTCTTATTTATCAACAGTCCGATGTTCATCGCACCGTCTTGATGCGCATGTTTTTGGCAGAGTTTTTAATAAATAAAGGCGTCGTATGTAGATTTGCGGCAGCGATGTCTGGCGAGCGTATTGACACCAGCGAATGCACAGAGATTGACGCTTTCATAAATCGGCCCCTAAGTCTGAACTTTAAATAAGTAGTAGAATTTTTTTCTGGCAAATTTCAGTTAAGTACATTTCCACTCCAGTATCAGCCAATCACAAATGTATATACGTATATTCTGTGAATTCTTTCACATGCTCAGTAGGAGCTGAAGATTCAAAACGTGTAAAAATAAAAAGGCTGCACATTTTGTTAATGGAAGTAATTGGAAAGTTGTTGAATTGAATGTGCTATCTGAATAGTGAAAGTTTAATTTTGACTTGTGTCTCTTTAAATAAGATAAGTGTTTTACAATTATTATTATATAGTATTAAATGCAATACTACACACGTGAATCCGTTGGTTATAAGTTGCTATGCAGTAAGCCACACCTCTTTAAACGAAGTGTGATTATGCCACAACAAATCGCGTAAGTGGAACCTGCACTGATCATGAGGTTGTAATTTTTTATACCTTCTGTCTAGTTTGTTTTCAAATAAAGAAGTTTCCGTCAGCTTACCTCATTTGCCTCCTTTTATAACATTGCATAAAGTAAATATTAGGTTAAACAGCTTTTACTTTATTTAAATAGAGCACGTTTAAATGCTACTCTTTCATATTGATGATGGAACATTTTGAGAACAATGTCAGCTGTCTTATGAGGGGATTTTGGCTATAATATTGCTTTAAACATAAGCTAGAAGTATAACTATATTTTATCTAAGTTATTTTGCTTTCTGATTGTATATTCTGCCTTTAATAGTTTGTTCATAACATTTTAAGACGGTATAATTATGATTAAAGGGGCAGTGAACACCTTGTAATTACAAGATCTTTATCTTATATCTTATAGAATAACATATCAACATATAAAACAAATTAACATTCTTTTTATTGCAATCATTTTTTTATTTTATTTTTTTAGTTAATAAAAAGTGAATGCTTTTTGCAGCTGTTATCTTATAAAGCCAGTTAGGGATATATACGTAACAGGGCTAGCCTCAAGAAGCCAATAGGTTTCAATTAAATTTCTGTGAATTAAAAATGACTAAATTATCAGAGCTAAATTAAACTAAAAGGGGGAAATTAATAATTAAAATATATTGCAAAGTTGTTTTATTGCACATTACTAAACTTTTAATACACAAATCTAAAAGTGTTTACTGTCCCTTTAACAATTCCCTGAAAATGCACTCTAACCAACTATTGAATTGTTAGACTAAGCATTTTTAAAATAAACTATTGTGATTGTATAGTTTAGTGGTGGGTAGCAAAAAAAATTCTCACTCAGTTCCATTTAGACTTTTGATTTTTCCAGGTAAATAATTAAATTACAATATAAGCTTTGTCATTCCTCATGATAACGCATTTGATATTTAACACTGCAAACATTTTAAAAATATATATTTGCTTTCCAATTTGAGTTAGTAATGTTAAGTGTTTAACAAAATGTAAGACCGAATTAAGCAAAATTCAGACCCATGATTACAGTAATACAACAATGAGCAATCTTGCTTTTTCCGCTGAGATTTAGGGTCCGATTATCTAAACCTTGCTAGGTAAGAAATGTTTTTTCACGCCGACCCTCGCAGGGGCTGACCTGATGGAATTATCTATAAAAGGGGCCGTCCCTGAGAGTGGCGAGATGTCTCTTATCGAAATTGATGGAGCTAGCTGGAAAGGGAAACTTAACTGTGTTGGGCAAAGTTAGCAGCGAGCAGGGGGTGCACTTTAAAAATGAAATCCTGCAGCTAATATAAATTAAATGATGTTGCTGTCTGCGTATAGAATCTTACAATCGCCTATATTTTCTTATGCACTTGTTTTTATATTGGGGTATTAAGTATTTTGAGTATTTTGTCACAACCTCGCCACCTTTTCATTACCTAGAAAAAAACAGCGAGAACGGTAGGGCGGAAAGTTTAGAGAATTATGCTGGGATTTGAGAGGAAATTTCATACATGCCCATGTACATTTTATGAAAAAACAACAATTATGCATTTTGTTTTCTATTTATATGTACCAATTTTTAGGTTGTTTTTTTTGCATGGCCAGTGTACTTAAATTACTATTTACACTGTGCTAAATTAATATGATTTATTCCCATTGTAATTTACATACAAAGTTTATGTTTTTGTTAATATATGATTTTTGGCAAACAATTTTTTTACGATTTCTGATGCATCTTAACAAAAAAAAAATCCTGTGTATTTTTGTGTGAATGGTTAAATTATTTATTTTGTATGATTTTCAAATTACGAATTTAATTGTTCACTTTTTTAATTCATCTCCTGCCCATACAAAAATGCAGTATACGCCCCTTAGCGAGACACCCTGTTTTCATAGTAAAAAGTCACTTTAAATAATTCCACCAGGGAAATAGGAGGAATGGTGAGCATTCTTAAATAATGTCGCCAGCCCAACTTTAGATAATCGGTCGCTTACTTTGAAGAATGTTAAAATTTGTAACAGACAAATGTATATAAAGTAAAAGAAATAGCAAAAACAAAAAAAACGTATTATTACTGTAAACATTGGTCAACAGGTCCAGTATACCAGCGGTCGCCAACCAGTGGTCCATGGACCACTGGTGGTCTACGAGAAGATGTTGGTGGTCCTTGACACCATCAAGCAGGAATTAATCTCCATCTCCCTACAGTGCCTAGCTGGATATCAGTGAAACCGATGGAGGAGGAGTTAAATTACAATCTCCCTACTCACGTTGCGTAGTACTGCGCAACTTGCGTAGCTAGATTGTATTTTTAACTCCTCTTGCCCGGCGCGCTGCTCAGAGGAAAATGCTTCCATTCTAAAACCAGCAGAGGTTGGTATAGTCTTGGCTTGAAATAGTGGAATTAAAGTATTTAAAAAAAGAAAATCTTTAAAAAAAAATCCTATATTTCATTTATTTTCTTCCCTTTACCTGTCTCTTTGTAGTAGTTTTCCTAATTCCTTCAGATGGACTTACATCACTGTTTGTCTTCCTCCCCTCCATCTTCTTTTTTTTAATTAAATATTAATTATTTTTCATTCTAATAATTTTATTCCACCTGAATTCCAGAAATTGCCATCCAGCGGATCAGCCATATCCCACAAGTATTATAGTAATTGACAGTAACATCAGTCGTGGTTAGCTCACATCCATATTGAGAGTGTTCTGATATAAACTTAATTTATGACTCCAATGTCTGTCCATGATCATAAGTAGTTTTGAATAATTCCTAACTGGGGCGGTAACTGAGAAGTCTTGTGGTCCTTTTAAACATACTTCTTTTTTCCCCACTTTCTGCCTCTCTGTTTCCAGCTCAAAAGTTAGCACTCACCCTTCATCTGTCGTTTAGAAGTATTCCCTAAGTTCTGTAATTCAATTAGTTAATTCCAAAAAATAATTCTTAAAAATGTGTAATTATATACATAATTTAAACTTAGCTATGGTTATACTAGTTATGTACAATATGTGTGCGTGTATATATATATATATATATATATATATATATACACACACACACACATGATAGATGTTTGTATCTTTTTAAAAAAAATTATGTTAGTGGTCCACGGGATTCAAAATTGTGAGTTTAGTGGTCCCTGAGGTCCAAAAGGTTGGCGACCCCTGCAGTATACAATGTGCAACTTTAACATTATTATACTTAGTTCCAGGCAATTTTGAAGAAATATGATATAGAAACCTCTGTTATTCACATATCTCTTGCTCCAGGTTATAATGTTGCTCAAACACATTCCTTCCTTAAAGGGATACTAAACCCAAATTTTTTCTTTAATGATTCAGATATAGCATGCAATTTTAAGCAACTTTGTAATTTACTCCTTTTATTATTTTTTCTTCGTTCTCTTGCTTTCTTCATTTGGAAAACAGGAATGTAAAGCTTAGGAGCCTGCCAATTTTTGGTTCAGCACCTGAGTAGCGCTTGCTGATTGGTGGCTAAATGTAGCCACCAATAATCAAGTGCTATCCAGTGTTCTGAATCAAAAATGGGCCGGCTCCTAAGATTTAAATTACTGCTTTTCAAATAAAGATAACAGGAAAACAAAGAAAACTTGATTATAGGAATAAACTAGAAAGTTGTTTAAAATTGCATGCTCTATCTGAATCATTAAGGAAAAAAATTGGGTTTAGTATCCCTTTAAAGAAAAACATAATTTACAAAAAAATTTGTGTGGCTCAAAAGCAGATTGTATATTTCATTATTTGAGTAATAGTTTACTATTAATTTAATTTGTGCTTGTAAGAATTAAAGTAATAGTTTACTATTAATTTAATTTGTGCTTGTAAGAATTAAAGTAATAGTTTACTATTAATTTAATTTGTGCTTGTAAGAATTAACCCATCCAGCATGTGAAGGATCAATTTATCACTGAGATCAACCCAGGCAACTACATAGTCTAACGTATATATGATAACCATGGCTAAAACAATATCATTCTATCATACGTTTTATTTCCTTCAATGCTTTACTTTTTATCATATATTAATAATCTACCATTGCGGCAGGAAATAATTTTGCATATTGTAAATTTTCTCTTTTTGCACAATAATTGCAAACGTTATTATATAGCGCATGTGAAAATCCCTACACAGAAATCCCTAGCTAAGTGTTTCCACTACAGCAAGGGATTATGGGCAATGAAATGCAAATTATCTCCAAGATGCCTCACATTTTTGCTTTCACATATGGTATAAACATGTATTCCCTCGCGTGAATAAAACTCTACAATTAGTCTCTTAAATAGCTCCCATGGCACAGATTTCAGGATTCTTCTCTAATCAATTCTGAACATTTCTTGAATAACAAACCTTTTAATTATGTGATGAATTTAGGGAAAAAAAAACTCTTAAATCTAGTGATTTATCCTACCCAGTTTCTGTAGTTTCATAAGTAATTTATTAGGTTCTACAATCCAACAACATAAAATGCATTTGTCACAAATTAGAGAATTCATAGCTCTCCAGAGCATTTTATGTTACCGCAGGGCTGTTGTGTAAAGCGCATAAAGCTTTCTTTGTCAAGCTTTGTGACAAGTCTCATTGTGCCATTGAGCAATAATCATAAATTATCTGTCTATGGTTTTTAAACTACAAAAGAGAAGCAATTTTCGTATGTTGCAAACCATTGCTTAAATAGCCATTAAAGTAAAAAATGAAATCCCCATCAAAAGGTTAAAGATACTCAGTTATTTTCTTTGTTACATCTAAAAGAGAATCTTTCAAAAATGTGTTGTAGTACTTTGATTTTTTTTATCATTAAGGGGTGTTCTGTGGAGAATAAACTAACATTTTCTGTGGGAGGTGCCTCTTATCAGCCAGTGAGCAGGAAAGACCCAAGAAAATGCTGTTGGTCTTATCTTTTATGCAACTTTTAATGCAGAAATATGTTCAGTATGTTTAACTATTGCACTTTTCTATACGCAATAGAAAAAAAATGTTAGTGTCTCTTTAAATTAAGAGCCGTGAAGCACTTTGCAATTTTTTTTATTTTACCTGCTTTTACTGTCATTTTACTCTACAAGTTCTATTTCAAGAAAGCTGGAGTGCACCCTGCAAGAGGCTAAGGCCTGACTAAGGCTACATTCTACACAGTGATTGCTTAATAAGTGCAGGATTTAATTTCTATTTGACTACAGAAATGGAAATAAGATCCGCTATTTTCTAACGTCTTTTTAAATTTTATTTCCATAGACTGAAAATCAATTAAAGTTCTGCCAACGGAATTGCAGTTTTAACTGTTTTGAAAACATTTGTTTTGTATATAGAATTTGTCAGTACTTAACTGCTGATATATGATATGAATAAATAAATATATATATATATATATATATATATATATATATATATATAAAACACAAATTACATTAATTGCATTACATTATTGTCAATGTAAGAAATTCATGATAAAGAAAAAATGTATACTAATTTCACAAGTGAGAATTCTTCCCCTATGGCCACCTCCGTATAGTCCACTCTTCTATACAACTGACCACAAGCCAATCTCTCTCCTCTCCCCTTCCTACCCTCAGTTCATACACAGCCAATTGAAGGCACTTGTTGTGCGTCCTGTTATGTATAAGGATACAATACTGAATGGAACTTTTAAGGGACTGTGAATGAAATGTAAATTATTTTGATGCCTTTTACAAGCGAATGGAATGGTAGAAGGTAATGTACAAGATAAGTGGAATATTCCTTTGAGCCTTCCATTGAACATAGACATGATGAATATGCATAAAGCTGTCTTTATGATTTAAAAGCCTTTTGCAATTTCATATGTGAAATATGCTGAGCACGTCATATCTAGAAAGCGAACACAAGTCTCATTAGGCTAATATTTGGAAGGCAGATAATTGATGGACTCTGGAACCGGTCCATCTAGGTTTGAAGCAAGCGAATAGCACCTGCTGCCTATGTTTAAAATTTCACAAGCAAACGCTTGTGAAACTTTATTTCCTGCATTCCCAAAAACCAAATGTGTAAGAGCAGGGCTTGTTAATTATCCCAGATGCATAAGTCTGGGATGATTTAATTCATTTAATTTGTGACCACAGTTTTTTAACAAGCCGTGTTTGCAGGCTCACTGATGCAACATATCCAAGCTGCGTCCAAGGCTTGATAAATGTAGCCATTTATGTTAATAGGCAAATGGAAAAAAATAGAAGGGAAATAATCATTTCTCAGGGTGTAGAAGGCAGCTACCTTGCTATGATGTCAAGTCCTACACAGATGTAAGTTGTCCTACATCTATGGCTATACAGTTAAGCTGAGCTTGCTTTCTTCTGAATTTTATTTCCTGCCTTATTGAGTATTTACAAATCATGCAATATTAACCAGTCCAATCCTACAGTGTATCATATTCCACATATATAAGCATTTAATATAAAGAGAGCATCACATGAACAATGTTTCAGGAAAAAGCATGAATTAATTTGGACTTTATTAATATGTTATCAATATTAGTATCAGCGATGAACAGAATTATCCAATACATAACAGTTGCACCTTTAACAGAGGGGACAATTAATTCTGCAAGACTAATCCCAGCCTTATAAATGGCAAAGAAAAAATTATAGGGACTCAAGTCTATAGGTAAAGCGAAAGTGCAAAGTGATTTATGAAAATAATGTTAACCTTTGGAAGGGAAGCTTTATCCATATAGATAAATATAAAACGACAAGAGTTATCCATTTGGAAATGTCTAATTAGTATGCAGAGATTTTGCCACACTAAGTCAAATTAGAAAAAGTCTGCCAATAGTAAAAAAGCAGCTCCAAAGAGTTAAAGAACATTTAATTAGAAGCAACTATAAGGAAATAAGAGTACATGAAACAAAATGTCTATAATTAAGACTAAAGAATGTAGTATAATTTCCCAATAAAATAAAATTGGGTTGTTCCCAAAATATGAGAAAAAAAATATTGGTGGTTTGTAGTAGGTACAAGACCTTGTTTACTTTACCACTGTTGTAAACAAGTTTATATTAATATACCAGCACCAGGCTCACTGAGGGCCGGATATTCAAACCTCGCAGACATAGAGAGAAATTACACAAAATCTTTAGGATTTGTTTAGACCTTGTATTGTAATGTAGAAGTCAATATTTCACACAAAGAACACTATGAGGCCTATTTAACAAAGGTCTTGCAGACCTGATCCGAAAGTGCGGATCAGGTCCGCAAGACGTCGCTGAATGCGGAGAGCAATACGCTCTCCGTATTCAGCATTGCACCAGCAGCTCACGAGAGCTGCTGGTGCAACGCCGCCCCCCGCAGCCAATGGGCTGCTAGCAGGGGGTGTCAATTGAATTGTGGCGATTCCTGTCCGCTTGCTCAGAGCAGGCGGACAAGGTTATGGAGCAGCGGTCTTTAGACCGCTGCTTTATAACTGCTGTTTCTGGCGAGTCTGAAGACTCGCCAGAAACACGAGCCCTCAAGCTCCAATCGGAGCTTGATAAATGGGCCTCTATATAGCAACATAAACATTTCTCAAAATGAAATTTGTTTTTATAGTTTTGTTTTATAATTTTTTTAAGGGCCTCTAAGAGGCTTCTTAGACTATGTCGCCTGAGCACCAAGTTATTGAATAGCAGGCCCTAAAACAGGAGGTAAAATGCTGTAGTGTTATCAAAGCAAGTAATTAGCAATCCCAGGTATGCTGTAACCTAAAAAATATAAATTATGTTATGTTTTTAAAGTGAAAACATTGTAATTTTTAAACATAAAAAATATATCAATTTAGGTTGAAGTACAGCCACATTTTCACCATATTTTTAGTATTTTTTTTAATTTATTTTGTAAAATTAATTTGGTAAAATTTCCATTAAAGGGATAAGAAAATTAAAATTAAACTTGCATGATCCAGATAGAGCATGTAATTTTAACCCCTTAGTGACCAGACCACTTTTACATTTGTTGACCGTTTGGGACCAAGGCTATTTTTACATTTCTGCGGTGTTTGTGTTTAGCTGTAATTTTCCTCTTACTCATTTACTGTACCCACACATATTATATACCGTTCTTCTCGCCATTAAATGGACTTTCTAAAGATACCATTATTTGCATCATATCTTATCATTTACTATAAAAAATTTGATAAAATATGAGGAAAAAAAGAAAAAAACACTTTTTCTAACTTTGACGCCCAAACTCTGTTACACATCTACAACCACCAAATAACACCCATGCTAAATAGTTTCTAAATTTTGTCCTGAGTTTAGAAATACCCAATGTTTACATGTTCTTTTCTTTTTTTGTAAGTTATAGGGCAATAAATACAAGTAGCACTTTGCTATTTCCAAACCATTTTTTTTTTTTTTTTTTTTAAATTAGCGCTAGTTACATTGTAACACTGATATCTGTCAGGAATCCCTGAATATCCCTTGACATGTATATATTTTTTTTTAGTAGACAAACCAAAGTATTGATCTTGGCCCATTTTGGTATATTTCATGCCACCATTTCACCGCCAAATGCGATCAAATAAAAAGAAATTGTTCACTTTTTCACAAACTTTTTCACAAACTTTAGGTTTCTCACTGAAATTATTTACAAATAACTTGTGCAATTATGGCACAAATGATTGTAGATGCGTCTATGGGATCCCCTTTGTTCAAAAATAGCAGACATTTATGGCTGTGGCATTACTTTTTGGTAATTAGAAGGCCGCTAAATGCAGCTGCGCACCACACTTGTATTAGGCCCAGCAGTGAAGGGGTTAATTAGGTAGCTTGTAGGGTTAATTTTAGCTTTAGTGTAGTAGAAAACCCAAAGTATTGATCTAGGCCCATTTTGACATATTTCAAGTCACCATTTTACCGCCAAATTCGATCAAATAAAAAAAAGTTGTTCACTTTTTCACTAACTTTGGGTTTCTCACTGAAAATATTTACAAACAGCTTGTGCAATTATGGCACACATGGTTGTAAATGCTTCTGTGGGATTCCCTTTGTTCAGAAATAGCAGACATATATGGCTTTGGTGTTGCTTTTTGGTAATTAGAAGGCTCGACAGGCATTTCCCACTGCTGGCCGGAACCTCACCAGCGATGGGCCGCCCACCCGCCTCCCTGCAGCTGCTCCCACCCACCAACGATCGGTACCATCACTGGCTAATGCAGAAAGGACCACAGAGTGGCTCTCTCTGCATCGGTGTGCCAAAAAAGGGTACATCCTTGGTCTTTAACTGACCTTTTTCGTAGGACGTACCATGTACGTTCTTGGTCGTTAAGGGGTTAAAGGGGCATTAAACCTAAAAAAAAATGTTCATGATTTAGGTAAAACATACAATTTTAAACAACTTTCCAGTTTACTTCTACTATCAAATTTGTTTCATTCACTTGGTATCATTTGTTGAAGAAGCAGCAATGCACTACTGTTTTCTAACTGAACACATGGATGAGCCAATGACAATCTGTATGTATATATCTAATATATATACAGCCACTAATCAGCAAATAGAACCTAGGTTATTTGCTGCTCCTGAGCTTACATAGATAAACCTTTCAGCAAAGGATAACAAGAGAAGGAAGCAAATTAAATAATATAAGTAAATTGGAAAGTTGTTTAAACTTTTTGTATACTGTGTCTAAATCATGAATGTCTAATTATGACTTTACTGTCCCTTTAAGACACTTTTAATTTCACTTCTATTTTCAAATGTGCTTCGTTCTCTTGGTATTCCTTGTTGAAAAAGAATATGCACATATCCTACACTAGGGGAAGCTAGCTGCTGATTGGTGCCTGTATACTTTTGTCTCTTGTGATTGGCTAACTAGATGTGTTCAGCTAACTGCCAGTAGTGTAATGTTGTTCCTTCAGCAAAGGATAACCAGATAAAGATGCAAATTTGATAATAGAAGTCAATTGAAAAGTTATTTAAATTTGTATCAAAATCATGAAAGAAAACGTTGTGGTTTCCTGTCCCTTTGAAGGGACTGTTACCCAAATTCTGAATCACATGAAAGTGATGCAGAATATCCATAAAAAGCTGGCTATAAAATATCACCTGAGCATCTCTATGTAAAAAAGAAGATATTTTACCTCAAAATGTCCTAATCTCACCAGAGTCATAAGAACTCTCGGCTAGATTACGAGTTTTGTGTTATGAGTGAAAAAGCAGCTTTATGGCTCTTTTTCACTACCGCTGCTATTACGAGTCTTGTAGGTACAGCTGTACCGCACACTTTTTTGGCCGTCACGCAACATCAGTACCGCGCTTTTTAAAAAGTCCTTTTTCAATGGAACTTCCATAGCGCCGGTATTACGAGTTTGCCTGTCCGGCCAAAAAGTGAGCGGTACACCCTATACTGACAAGATCCGTACCGTAAACTGAAAGTCAGTAGTTATGGGTTTTGCGCTACAAAATTGTAACATAAAACTCATAACTAAAGTGTTACAAAGTACATTAACACCCATAAACTACTTATTAACCCCTAAACCAAGGCCCTCCCGCATCACAAACACTAAAATAAAATTATTAACCGCTAATCTGCCGCTCCGGACATCGCTGCCACTATAATGAACATATTAACCCCTAAACCCTGCACTCCCACATCGTAAACACTAGTTAAATATTAACCCCTAATCTGCTGCCCCCAATGTCGCAGCCACTATACTAAAGTTATTAACCCCTAAATCTCTAGCCTCCTACATCACTAACACTAAATAAATATATTAACCGATAACCCTAAGTCTAACCCTAACCCTGACACCCCTAACTTTAATATAATTAAAATAAATCTAAATAATACCTATTTAAAGGGACAATAAACCCAAACATTTTCTTTCATGATTTAGATAGAGAATACAATTTTAAACAATTTTCTAATTTACTTCTATTATCTAATTTGCTTAATTCTCTTGATATTCTTTCCTGAAAAGCATATCTAAATAGGCTTGGTAGCTGCTGATTGGTAGCTGCACATAGATGCCTCGTGTGATTGGCTGATGTGCATTGCTATTTCTTCAACAAAGGATATCTAAAGAAAGAAGCAAATTAGATAATAGAAGTAAATTGGAATGTTTTTTTAAATTGTATTCTCTGTCTGAATCATGAAAGAAAATTTTGGGGTTTAATGTTCCTTTAAGACTAAATACTTACCTGTAAAATAAAACCTAAGCTAGCTACAATATAACTAATAGTTACATTGTATCTAGCTTATGTTTTATTTTTATTTCACAGCTAAGTTTGTATTTATTTTAACTAGGTAGAATAGTTACTAAATAGTTATTAACTATTTACTAACTACCTAGTTAAAATAAATACAAATTTACCTTTAAAATAAAACCTAACCTAAGTTACACTAACACCTAACATTACACTAAAATTAAATAAATTACATTAATTAAATACAATTAACTAAATTGCAAAAACAAAAACTAAATTACACAAAATAAAAAAGAAATGATCAAATATTTAAACTAATTACACCTAATTTAATAGCCCTATCAAAATAACCGGCTGGGGGGGGGGGGGGAGGCACTCATTGCAGGTCTGAAAAAATGATTTAACAGTGTGCTCATGAATCCTCATCCAGCAGTTGTTGCGGGGTAAATCCTTGCACAGGAGCATGGAGAGGTTTTGACCTGTGGGGCAAGTACAGGGGGTACTGGGATGGAGTAGGGAAGCTGGGGTAAATACCTGTTGTATGTATCATTAGCAGGAAGGGGAGGGCATGAGAATGATTACTGTGGGGCAAAAACTAGACCAATACTATATCTAAAGCAAAACAGTTAGGAGGACATATTGTTTTACACTGTTAGTGACATGTTTTATACTGTTAGTGACTATACAGAGCATAGTCATGTAGTTATGCACTCAATATACTAGCCTTAAGAGCTGTCAATTATAAAATATGTGATGCTCTTTTAGCATTAAAGGGACAGTCAAGTCCAAAAAAATCTTTTATTTTTCAAATAGGGAATGCAATTTTAAACAACTTTCCAATTTACTTTTATCAACAATTTTGCTTTGTTCTCTTGGTATTCTTAGTTGAAAGCTAGACCTAGGAAGGCTCATATGATAATTTCTAAGCCCTTGAAGACTGCCTCTAATCACATGCTTTGTATTTGCTTTTCACAGCAGGGGAGAGCTAGTTCAGGTAAACCCTATAGATAACATTGTGAGCATGCCCGTGGATTGTGGCAGACACTGCACTAATTGGCTAAAATGCAAGTCAATAGATAATAACTAAAAGTCATGTGATTAGGGGCGGTCAGAAGATGCTTAGATACAAGATAGTCACAGCAGTAAAAAGTGTATTAATATAACAGTGTTGGTTATGCAAAACTGGGGAATGGGTAATAAAGGGATTATCTATCTTTTTAAACAACAAAAATTCTGGTGTTGACTGTCCCTTTAAAAGGACAGTCAAGTCCAAAAAAACCTTTCATGTTTCAAATAGGGCATGTAATTTTAAACAACTTTCCAATTTACTTTTATCAACAATTTTGCTTTGTTCTCTTGGTATTCTTAGTTGAAAGCTAAACCTAGGAGGTTCATATGCTAATTTCTTAGACCTTAAAGGCCACCTCTAATCTAAATGCATTTTGATATTTTTTCACCACTAGAAGGCATTAATTCACGTGTTTCATATAGATAACATTGAGCTCATGCACGTGAATTTACCATGGAGACAGCTTTGATTGGCTAAAATGCAAGTCTGTCAAAAGAACTGAAATAAGGGGGTAGTCTGCTGAGGCTTAGATACAAGGTAATCACAGAGATAAAAAGTGTATTATTATAACTGTGTTGGTTATGCAAAACTGGGGAATTGGTAATTAAGGGATTATCTATCTTTTAAAACAACAACAAATTCTGGTGTTGACTGTCCCTTTAATGAATTTTTAGTAGAGGTGTTTCAGCACTGTAAGTGTTAAGAATTAGGAAGCTAAGTGGAGCCCACAAGAGGGAGGAGCATATTTATTTTACTGATTTGGGTTAGTGAAAACAAATTAAACATCCAATAGAGGTGACACTCTCAAAGAGGAATTAAAAAGTAACTTTTAATGTTCAATCAGTAAAACATTCACATTCAAGGAATAGTTCCACAAAACGACAATGCAGGTGGAGAGTAGGAGCTCATTCCTTGACTCGCTTCTTTCGCAATTTCGGCGATAAAAATCGTAATCATAGCTCAGCTAAATAATTTTTCCAATGAAATCCCTATAATTGCTGAAATATAGTATACAAAAAATTTAACAAAAGAAGCTTTAGTGTCCATTTATTTGCCTAGTTTAAAATGTGTTTATGTAATGTATTTCAAGACCATTTCCATTAGTATCTAAATAAACAAAGCTTGATGATATGATTTCTATAGGGCACAATGATAACTAAGGTTGAATGAGTATAATATAATTTATTTATTTCATATTGTATATGAATTGGTGGGGATTATTTTTTCATGTGTAAAATACCTATTTATCTTTTCTGTAAGTTATACTGTGCAAAATGATTTCTCTATGAAGTTGAGTCTTTTATGTTTATTATTTTCTAGTTTTACACGTAATGAATAGTATGGTGACTTCTCAAATTTCACTTGGCATGAAAAAGGTTAAAAACATTAATTTCCTTTAGAGGGAGGTACCAGTGTGGGTATTTAAAAGCCAAGTGATACAAAAGGTACAGTTATGTGAGTTGTTCCCATTGAGAAATGTCAAATACTTTCCATAAATTACTAGTTTTGTCTCAATAAACGTGAAATGTTAATTTTACATTTTGCCTGCTACCCATTGTGTATATATGACAAGTGCATGGATACGTAATTGAGAGGTGCATTCTTTACTCAGTACCTCAAGGTTGACCATTTTTATGAATTCAAACAAAAATACAGAGAATCCATGTTTCAATAATTATATGACATTCTCTTATACAGTGAGAATATTTTCTTGCACAATGTGTTTGTTTTTTTCTTTTAAGTCCATAAAATAATGAATAGAGAGCTTTAACAAATTGTTATCAGCTTTACTAAAAAAGGTGTTAATCCCACTTAGGGCTCTTTGTGCACATCAGACTTGGCACGCGTATTACAGGTTGAAAGTAAACGCATTTGCTTAAGCGCAATTGTATTTAACGCACGTTGGGATAGCATCACTTCAGAGCTCCGGTTAACTGTTACGCTCGACTAAAAAGTTGCACAAAAAAACATCAAAAATAAATTTAAAAGTACAGTTACACTCATAATAACACTAATAAAACTTATTTTTTTTAAAAATGCAATAAAAAGTTAGAAGAGCCCAAAGATATGAGGTCTCAGGTGTAGAAGAAAAAGGGCTGCAAAGGGCTTTAACATAGAGATACACACATATACAAAGTTATTACCCATTCCCCAGTTTTGCATAACTAACACAGTTATATTAATACACATTTTACCTATGTGATTACCTTGTATCTAAGCATCTGCAGATTGCCCCCTTATTTCAGTTCATTTGACAGACTTGCACTTTAGCTAATCAGTGCTCACTTCTCGCTAAATTCATGTGCGTGAGCTCATTGTTATCTATGTGAAACACATGAACTTATGCCCTCTAGTGGTAAAAAACTGTCAAAATGCTTTAAGATTAGAGGCGGCCTTCAAGGTCTAAGAAATTAGCATATGAACCTCCTATGTTTAGCTTTCAATTAAGAATACCAAGAGAACAAAGCAAAATTGGTGATAAAAGTAAATTGGAAAGTTGTTGAAAATTGCATGCCCTATTTGAATCATAAAGGTTTTTTTTTTAGTTGACTGTCCCTTTAAAGAATTTTGCCTTCATTCTACCTCAAGTTGTCAGTTCTTCTTTGCTTGAATAACAGAATGTGGTAGGCTGGAGAGCCAAGTTATAGTGCAAGTAGGAGGGCGCAAATCAATGCTAAAACACCAATCCAGAGTACAGGTGAAACTAGAAAAATTAGAATATCGTGCAAAAGTTTATTTCACTAATGCAACCTAAAAGGTGAAACTAATATATGAGATAGACTCATTACATGCAAAGCAAGATGGTTCAAGCCATGATTTGTCATAATTGTGATGATTATGGCTTACAGCTCATGAAAACCCAAAATCCACAATCTCAGAAAATTAGAATATTGTGAAAAGGTGCAATATTCTAGGCTCAAAGTGTCCCACTCTAATCAGCTAATTAAGCCATAACACCTGCAAAGGGTTCCTGAGCCTTTAAATGGTCTCTCAGTCTGGTTCAGTAGGAATCACAATCATGGGAAAGACTGCTGACCTGACAGTTGTGCAGAAAACCATCATTGACACCCTCCATAAGGAGGGAACGCCTCAAAAGGTAATTGCAAAAGAAGTTGGATGTACCCAAAGTGCTGTATCAAAGCACATTAATAGAAAGTTATGTGGAAGGGAAAAGTGTGGAAGAAAAATGTGCACAAGCAGCAGGGATGACCGCAGCCTGGAGAGGATTGTCAGGAAAAGGCCATTCAAAAGTGTTGGGGACTTTCACAAGGAGTGGACTGAGGCTGGAGTCAGTGCATCAAGTGCCACCACACACAGACGGATCCTGAACATGGGCTTCAAATGTCGTATTCCTCTTGTCAAGCCACTCCTGAACAACAAACAATGTCAGAAGCATCTTACCTGGGCTAAAGAAAAACAGACCTGGTCTGTTGCTCATTGGTCCAAAGTCCTCTTTTCTGATGAGAGCAAATTTTGCATCTCATTTGGAAACCAAGGACCCAGAGTATGGAGGAAGAATGGAGAGGCACACACTGCAAGATGCTTGAAGTCCAGTGTGAAGTTTCCACAGTCTGTGTTGATTTGGGGAGCCATGCCATCTGCTGGTGTTGGTCCACTGTGCCATCTACCAGGAGATTTTGGAGTACTTCATGCTTCCTTCCACAGACGAGCTCTATGGGGATGCTGACTTCAATTTCTCCAACATTGGTGTGTCCGGTCCACGGCGTCATCCTTACTTGTGGGATATTCTCTTCCCCAACAGGAAATGGCAAAGAGTCCCAGCAAAGCTGGTCACATGATCCCTCCTAGGCTCCGCCCACCCCTGTCATTCTCTTTGCCGTTGCACAGGCAACATCTCCACGGAGATGGTTAAGAGTTTTTTGTAGTTTTATTCTTCTATCAAGTGTTTGTTATTTTAAAATAGTGCTGGTATGTACTATTTACTCTGAAACAGAAAAGGATGAAGATTTCTGTTTGTAAGAGGAAGATGATTTTTAGCAGACAGTAACTAAAATCGATTGCTGTATCCACACAGGACTGTTGAGATGAAGTAACTTCAGTTGGGGGAAACAGTTAGCAGTCTTTTCTGCTTAAGGTATGACTAGCCATATTTCTAACAAGACCATGTAATGCTGGAAGGCTGTCATTTCCCCTCATGGGGAAGCCATTTTCTTAGTTAAACATAAAAGAATAAAGGGCTTCAAAAAGGGCTTAAAAACTGGTAGACATTTTTCTGGGCTAAAACGATTGCTTTACTAGGCATATTATGCAGATTCTAACTAATTATTGGTATTATAATCTTGGGGAACGTTTAGAAAAACGGCAGGCACTGTGTTGGACACCTTTTTCAGATGGGGGCCTTTCTAGTTATAGACAGAGCCTCATTCTGGGACTGTATAGGGGTTAAATGTAAAAACGGCTCCGGTTCCGTTAATTTAAGGGTTAAAGCTCTGAAATTTGGTGTGCAATACTTTTAATGCTTTAAGACACTGTGGTGAAATTTTGGTGAATTTTGAACAATTCCTTCATACTTTTTCACATATTCAGTAATAAAGTGTTTTCAGTTTGAAATTTAAAGTGACAGTAACGGTTTTATTTTAAAACGTTTTTTGTGCTTTGTTGACAAGTTTAAGCCTGTTTAACATGTCTGTACCATCAGATAAGCTATGTTCTATATGTATGAAAGCCAATGTGTCTCCCCATTTAAATTTATGTGATAATTGTGCCATAGTGTCCAAACAAAGTAAGGACAGTAATGCAACAGATAATGATATTGCCCAAGATGATTCCTCAAATGAGGGGAGTAAGCATGATACTACATCATCCCCTACTGTGTCTACACCAGTTATGCCCACACAGGAGGCCCCTAGTACATCTAGTGCGCCAATACTTATTACCATGCAACAATTAACGGCTGTAATGGATAACTCCATAGCAAATCTTTTATCCAAAATACCTACTTATCAGAGAAAGCGCGATTGCTCTGTTTTAAACACTGAAGAGCAAGAGGACGCTGATGATAACTGTTCTGACATACCCTCACACCAATCTCAAGGGGCCATGAGGGAGGTTTTGTCTGATGGAGAAATTTCAGATTCAGGAAATTTCTCATCAAGCTGAACCTGATGTTGTGACATTTAAATTTAAATTAGAACATCTCCGCGCACTGCTTAAGGAGGTGTTATCTACTCTGGATGATTGTGACAATTTGGTCATTCCAGAGAAATTATGTAAGATGGACAAGTTCCTAGAGGTTCCGGTGCCCCCCGACGCTTTTCCTATACCCAAGCGGGTGGCAGACATAGTAAATAAAGAGTGGGAAAGGCCCGGCATACCTTTTGTTCCCCCCCCTATATTTAAGAAATTATTTCCTATAGTCGACCAGAAAGTCGACCAGAAAGGACTTATGGCAGACAGTCCCCAAGGTCGAGGGGGCGGTTTCTACTCTAAACAAACGCACTACTATTCCTATCGAAGATAGTTGTGCTTTCTAAGATCCTATGGATTAGAAATTAGAGGGCTTGCTTAAAAAGATTTTTGTACAGCAAGGTTACCTTCTACAACCAATTTCATGCATTGTTCCTGTCACTACGGCAGCGTGTTTCTGGTTCGAGGAACTAGAAAAATCGCTCAGTAAAGAATCTTCGTATGAGGAGGTTATGGACAGAGTTCAAGCACTTAAATTGGCTAACTCTTTTGTTTTAGATGCCGCTTTGCAATTAGCTAGATTAGCAGCGAAAAATTCAGGGTTTGCTGTCGTGGCGCGCAGAGTGCTTTGGCTAAAGTCTTGGTCAGCGGATGTGTCTTCCAAGACAAAATTGCTTAACATTGCTTTCAAAGGTAAAACATTTTTTGGACCTGATTTGAAAGAGATTATTTCAGACATCACTGGGGGAAAGGGCCACGCCCTCCCACAGGATAGGTCTTTTAAGGCTAATAATAAGCCTAATTTTCGTCCCTTTCGCAGAAACGGACCAGTCTCTAATTCTGTATCCTCTAAGCAAGAGGGTAATACTTCACAACCCAAACCAGCCTGGAAACCAATGCAAGGCTGGAACAAGGGTAAGCAGGCCAAGAAGCCTACCACTGCTACCAAAACAGCATGAAGGGATGGCCCCCGATTCGGGACCGGATCTAGTGGGGGGCAGACTTTCTCTCTTTGCTCAGGCTTGGGCAAGAGATGTTCAGGATCCTTGGGCGCTAGAAATAGTTTCTCAAGGTTATCTCCTGGAATTCAAGGAACTACCCCCAAGGGGAAGGTTCCACAGGTCTCAATTATCTTCAAACCAAATAAAGAGACAGGCATTCTTACATTGTGTAGAAGACCTGTTAAAGATGGGAGTGATACATCCAGTTCCAATAAGAGAACAAGGAATGGGATTTTATTCCAATCTGTTCATAGTTCCCAAAAAAGAGGGAACATTCAGACCAATTTTGGATCTAAAGATCCTAAACAAATTTCTCAGGGTACCATCGTTCAAAATGGAAACTATTCGAACGATCCTACCTACTATCCAGGAAAATCAATTTATGACTACCGTGGATTTAAAGGATGCGTACCTACATATTCCTATCCACAAGGAACATCATCAGTTCCTAAGGTTCGCTTTTCTGGACAAGCATTACCAGTTTATGGCACTTCCATTTGGATTAGCCACTGCTCCAAGGATTTTCACAAAGGTACTAGGGTCCCTTCTAGCGGTTCTAAGACCAAGGGGCATTGCAGTAGTACCTTACTTGGACGACATCCTGATTCAAGCGTCGTCCCTGTCAAAAGCAAAGGCTCATACGGACATCGTCCTAGCCTTTCTCAGATCTCACGGATGGAAGGTGAACAAAGAAAAAAGTTCTCTGTCCCCGTCAACAAGAGTTCCCTTCTTGGGAACAATAATAGATTCCTTAGAAATGAGGATTTTTCTGACAGAGGTCAGAAAATCAAAACTTCTAAGCTCTTGTCAAGTACTTCATTCTGTTCCTCGTCCTTCCATAGCGCAGTGCATGGAAGTAATAGGATTGATGGTTGCAACAATGGACATAGTTCCTTTTGCACGAATTCATCTAAGACCATTACAACTGTGCATGCTCAGACAGTGGAATGGGGATTATACAGACTTGTCTCCGACGATTCAAGTAGATCAAAAGACCAGAGATTCACTCCGTTGGTGGCTGACCCTGGACAATCTGTCACAGGGAATGAGCTTCCGCAGACCAGAGTGGGTCATTGTCACGACCGACGCCAGCCTAGTGGGCTGGGGCGCGGTCTGGGAATCCCTGAAAGCTCAGGGTCTATGGTCTCGGGAAGAGTCTCTTCTCCCGATAAACATTCTGGAACTGAGAGTGATATTCAATGCTCTCAGAGCTTGGCCTCAACTAGCAAAGGCCAAATTCATAAGGTTTCAGTCAGACAACATGACGACCGTTGCATATATCAATCATCAGGGGGGAACAAGGACTTCCCTGGCGATGAAAGAAGTGACCAAGATAATTCAATGGGCGGAGGATCACTCCTGCCACTTGTCTGCGATCCACATCCCAGGAGTGGAAAATTGGGAAGCGGATTTTCTGAGTCGTCAGACATTCCATCCGGGGGAGTGGGAACTCCATCCGGAAATCTTTGCCCAAATAACTCAATTATGGGGCATTCCAGACATGGATCTGATGGCGTCTCGTCAGAACTTCAAGGTTCCTTGCTACGGGTCCAGATCCAGGGATCCCAAGGCGACCCTAGTAGATGCACTAGTAGCACCTTGGACCTTCAACCTAGCTTATGTATTCCCACCGTTTCCTCTCATCCCCAGGCTGGTAGCCAGGATCAATCAAGAGAGGGCCTCGGTGATCTTGATAGCTCCTGCGTGGCCACGCAGGACTTGGTATGCAGACCTGGTGAATATGTCATCGGCTCCACCATGGAAGCTACCTTTGAGACAGGACCTTCTTGTTCAGGGTCCATTCGAACATCCGAATCTGGTTTCCCTCCAACTGACGGCTTGGAGATTGAACGCTTGATTTTATCAAAGCGTGGGTTTTCAGATTCTGTAATAGATACTCTGATTCAGGCTAGAAAGCCTGTAACTAGAAAAATTTACCATAAAATATGGAAAAAATATATCTGTTGGTGTGAATCTAAAGGATTCCCATGGAACAAGATAAAAATTCCTAAGATTCTATCCTTTCTACAAGAAGGTTTGGAGAAAGGATTATCTGCAAGTTCTCTGAAGGGACAGATCTCTGCTTTATCTGTTTTACTTCACAAAAGACTGGCAGCTGTGCCAGATGTTCAAGCATTTGTTCAGGCTCTGGTTAGGATCAAGCCTGTTTACAGACCTTTGACTCCTCCCTGGAGTCTAAATCTAGTTCTTTCAGTTCTTCAAGGGGTTCCGTTTGAACCCTTACATTCCGTAGATATTAAGTTATTATCTTGGAAAGTTTTGTTTTTGGTTGCAATTTCTTCTGCTAGAAGAGTTTCAGAGTTATCTGCTCTGCAGTGTTCTCCGCCCTATCTGGTGTTCCATGCAGATAAGGTGGTTTTGCGTACTAAGCCTGGTTTTCTTCCGAAAGTTGTTTCCAACAAAAATATTAACCAGGAGATAGTTGTACCTTCTTTGTGTCCGAATCCAGTTTCAAAGAAGGAACGTTTGTTACACAATTTGGACGTAGTCCGTGCTCTAAAATTCTATTTAGAGGCTACTAAAGATTTCAGACAAACATCTTCCTTGTTTGTTGTTTATTCTGGTAAAAGGAGAGGTCAAAAAGCGACTTCTACCTCTCTTTCCTTTTGGCTTAAAAGCATTATCCGATTGGCTTATGAGACTGCCGGACGGCAGCCTCCTGAAAGAATCACAGCTCACTCCACTAGGGCTGTGGCTTCCACATGGGCCTTCAAGAACGAGGCTTCTGTTGACCAGATATGTAAGGCAGCGACTTGGTCTTCACTGCACACTTTTGCCAAATTTTACAAATTTGATACTTTTGCTTCTTCGGAGGCTATTTTTGGGAGAAAGGTTTTGCAAGCCGTGGTGCCTTCCATTTAGGTGACCTGATTTGCTCCCTCCCTTCATCCGTGTCCTAAAGCTTTGGTATTGGTTCCCACAAGTAAGGATGACGCCGTGGACCGGACACACCAATTTTGGAGAAAACAGAATTTATGCTTACCTGATAAATTACTTTCTCCAACGGTGTGTCCGGTCCACGGCCCGCCCTGGTTTTTTAATCAGGTCTGATGAATTATTTTCTCTAACTACAGTCACCACGGTATCATATGGTTTCTCCTATATATATTTCCTCCTGTCCATCGGTCGAATGACTGGGGTGGGCGGAGCCTAGGAGGGATCATGTGACCAGCTTTGCTGGGACTCTTTGCCATTTCCTGTTGGGGAAGAGAATATCCCACAAGTAAGGATGACGCCGTGGACCGGACACACCGTTGGAGAAAGTAATTTATCAGGTATAAATTCTGTTTTCCAGCAGGACTTGACACCTCCCCACACTGCCAAAAGCACCAAAACCTGGTTCAATGACCGTGGGATTACTGTGTTTAATTGGCCAGCAAACTCGTCTGACCTGAACCCCATAGAGAATCTATGGGGCATTGCCAAGAGAAAGATGAGAGACATGAGACCGAACAATGCAGAAGAGCTGAAGGCCGCTATTGAAGCATCCTGGTCTTCCATAACACCTTAGCAGTGCCACAGGCTGATAGCTTCCATGCCACACTGCATTAAGGCAGTAATTGCTGCAAAAGGGGCCCAAACCAAGTACTGAGTACATACAGTATGCAGGCTTATACATTTCAGAGGTCCGATATTGTTCTATGTACAATCCTTGTTTTATTGATTGCATGTAATATTCTAATTTTCTGAGATTGTGGATTTGGGGTTTTCATGAGCTGTAAGCCATAATCATCACATTATGACAAATCACGGCTTGAACTATCTTGCTTTGCATGTAATGAGTTTATCTCATATATTAGTTTCACCTTTTAGGTTGCATTAGTGAAATAAATGAACTTTTGCACAATATTCTAATTTTTCGAGTTTCACCTGTAACTCAAGGAAACGCCAAGTGAGATACTAAGCCAGGACTGGCAGGGAACACCAGCTGTGAGAACGTTTGGGGGACTTGTGGAGCCCTAAGGTAAAGAGCAACTTTTGGTAAGAGGGTAGCAAAGCAAAGAAGGTACTAATTGCGCAATTTGTATTTTCGCATGCCATATCTGACAGAGGCATTAACCTAAGCCAAAGCGGAGTGGCAGAGGCATATTTGGAGCTAATAGAAGCTAGACACATATGCTGCAGTGTCTGTGCAGAGACTTCTCTGAGACTATTTAGAGTTTCATAAGGTGGTATTAGTTTGAGTATAATTTAGATTATTACAAAGGAGTTTCTATTCTTAATATCTGTACTTATTGGATTGGTGTTTTAGCAATGATTTGTGCCTTCCTACTTGCACTGTAACTTGTATTAGTTTGGAGATAACCTAGTGGGAAGGTTATAAGGAGTGGTTTATACAAACCATAGCACATACCCCAGTGATGTTTGTATTGACGCTGGAGAGCCAAGCCAAGTAAAATGTCGACAACTCATATTTAGACTCCCAATCTTCTACACATGTTCTCGCACATCCACTAATAAAACTAGGCACCATGGCTTCAGGATTGACTATAGAAAGATTGACTGCTTACCATGAGCGTCTACAGAAATAACATATTTATATTATTTATAGGACTCAAGTTGATATTTATGCTTGTATATAATCAAAATTGCCTACCCCCAGCCCGGAAAACATGTTAAATCAAAAGAAGGTCATTAATGTAATTATGCATTTTTATTGTAATAGCCCATGCTTGTCACTTTTTCCATTTATTTCAGAAATTAAATATGTTTTGCATTATTAAATTGAGCATGAAAACCCTAGTGTAAAAGTTAAATTTTAAAATGTGCAAATTCTTGGTGTTTTCATTTGAATCAATAATTGGGAAACAGGCTGTTTATAATACTGTGAGTTATCCCTGTCAATGATTGTGGCATGAGATCCCACATATGAGAGAAAGGGAGTCATTCTTTCAAACTGAAATGCATTCTCTTTTATTTGTAGGACAAGTGGAAAAATACCTTAGCAATTATATTTATTGAGACAAATTATATATCCAAGTCACAAAAACAGACCAGGGATGAGCCAGGGTAGATTGTATTCTTTTTTATCAAAGAATATGTGACAGATTACACAAGTGTTAATACCACTAGAAGGGAAGTTTTTGCACATGTATGGTAGCTTTCATATTATAAGTTTAAAGTAAAAAGTTTTGCGAGTGCGCTCTAATCTGACATGCGCAAAAAAACAAACCTAAAATATCATGTGCGCAACTACGAATTCCCCCATAAAAGTCAATGGAGAAAAAAAGTGGAAAAAACCCAGAGGCATAACTAGAAACCACAGGGCCCAGGTGCAAGAATCTAAGAATATGTTCCATTTATTCATAAATACATATTTATATATATATATATATATATATATATATATATATATATAGTCTATTCCAATGAAGGACTGCGTTTCGGAATTCGCAGACCCCTTCCTCAGACCAGACAATTGTGCAAGTGAACACAGTACAATTTAAAGGTACTGTGTTCACTTGCACAATTGTCTGGTCTGAGGAAGGGGTCTGCAAACCCCGAAAAGTTACCACAATAAATAGTGTATCCTGTATCTAAATCCAGTGAGTGCAGTCCTTCATTGGAATAGACTGTGAGTACTACTGACTTTGCACCCTGGTTGATGAACCTATTGCATTGTGAGTGCAGATACACATGGATGATATATATATATATATATATATATATATATATATATATATATATATATATATATATATATATATATATATAACAAACAGAGAAAGTCCAGCACTCACTTGCAAGCTCTCAGCTAAGATTAAAAGCAAAAATGGAAGGTTTAGTTACCACATTTGGCCAAATGGGACAAGCCCAGGTACCATGTCAAGGTCCATTCTAAAAACCTGGGACCCTAAAACAGCCACACAATGCAAGCTCTCAATTCAACAAACTGGGAACAAGTGAAGGGTGCACAGGCTTATGTAATCACCCCATGCATACACAAAACACGAAAGGGGACTGCACACTTAGACCAGACTGGGTACACATCCCATAACCCTGCAACATGCTCAGCCCTGGGTGCTCACTGGCACTCACAGGAATCTATGCTGTCCCCAGAGTCACAGGCAGTTAACCCCAGACAGGTCTGGGTGCAAGAACCATATGGAAAATTACAAAACAAATTAATACAACACACACAGAAAGACCAGCACTCACTTACAAACTCTCAGCTAAGATTAAAAGCAAAAATGAAAGGTTTAGTTACCGCATTTGTCCAAAAGGGACAAGCCCAGGTACCACGTCAAGGTCTCTTCCAAAAACCTGGGACCCTAAAACAGCCACACAATGCAAGCTCTCAATCCAATAAACTGGGAACAATATAAGGGTGCACAGGCTTTTGCAATCACCCCAGACATATACAAAACATGGAAGGGGACTGCACTCTCAGACCGGACCGGGTACACATCCCATGACCCTGAAACATGCTCAGCCCTGGGTGCTCAGTGGCACTCACAGGAAGCTGTGTGTTGTATTAATTTGTTTTGTAATTTCCCCTATGGTTCTTGCACCCAGACCTGTCTGGGGTTAACTGCCTGTGACTCTGGGGACAGCACAGCTTCCTGTGAGTGCCAGTGTGCACCCAGGGCTGAGCATGTTGCAGGGTCATTGGATGTGTACCCTGTCCTGTCTGAGAGTCCAGTCCCCTTCCGTGTTTTGTATATGTCTGGGGTGATTACATAAGCCTGTGCACCCTTCACATGTTCCCAGTTTGTTGAATTGAGAGCTTGCATTGTGTGGCTCTTTTAGGGTCCCAGGTTTTTGGAAGGGACCTTGACGTGGTACCTGGGCTTGTCCCATTTTGCTCTTGGTTCTTTTAATGCTGCAAAAAAGATGATAAAGTATATGCAATGACTACATTGAAAAATTACCTGGACATCACCATATTTTTGAGAACTGCTTTTTTGTTTTGGATGTAAAGAAAAATAATATATATATTTATAGAAATATGTTTCTATTACAGAAAGATGTATAGCTTTCTTAATTGAGTCAGTCAAGCTCTGTAATATGATATTGTGTTTTTGGTTTAAATACTGTAATTTGACATTGATGGATTAACATGCAATATGATATTTATTTGTTTAACTAAATCTTGTTTTTGCTGTTATTATTTTTTTTTAATCTTATTGTATATGGATTGTTAAGTTTTTCTCTATTTTAACAAAAATAGGAATTTACATACCATTTTTGCATCCTAAAAAAAACCCCACTTTTATCTGTTTACTGTGACTATAATCTTGCATTTACTATTTTTGGATAATTTATATAGAACATTCTTCATTGATTTATAAATATAAAAGACTGTAAGACAAATTATAAAACTTACATTACTGTATAAATAATAATAATAAAAATTATTAATATTATTATATACTGTATATATATATATATATATATATATACATTCATAGGAGAAAATCTGATTGAACAGAAAGTATAAAACTTACATTACTGTATAAATAATAATAATAATAAAAAATATTTTAATATTATTTTATATATATATATATATATATTCATAGGATAAAATCAGAAAGATAAAAATCAGGGTATAAAACGCTAATAAAGTTAAAAAAAAAGTTAGGTTACTGATCAAAGTGCAAATATGAAAGTAGGAGGCTGCAGGGTACAGAATGATCAATAGTATAATTGGAAAAGAACAGCATTGCTGATTCCGTCCCCCTTTTCAAACACTTCAGCAGGTGGAAGGCTGGCAGCATAGCAGATGATTTCTTTAGTGGCTATTTAAATATAAAATGATAAAAGAAATATTGTCAGCTAAGAAACTCCATGTACTCAAAATGTCACCGCTGTGTGACATGGAAACAAAGTAAATAGAACTTTTAATTGGCTGGTGGGGAGGTTGATATTAAGAAGGTACATGATGTTACACAATCCATCTATTATCAACAAAGGAGATTCAAAAACAAATCAACTTGATGACCTCCTCAAATAATAAATTAGGATCAGGAGGGAAATTTGGACTTGAACTACTAAACCTTTGCCTGAGGCTTCAGAATATTTTTTTGCTTTCACACATTATTTAAAATGAGAAATTTCTCCAGTTGGGAGAAATATATGAGGCAAATATAAGCTAAAATGTTGTGACAAGGAAGGATCAGGCAACAGAAAAATTTCTGGTGCCTCCTGTAGAACATAATCTAAATAAACTATTGCATAGAGTAAAGCAGAACAACTTGGGGACAGTAATCTTTATTCTTGATGAATAATAGATAATAGTAATTTGCATATATTTTGACAAAGCTATCAGTGCATTTTTAAGGGAACTTTTTAATATGATGTATAGTATTTATCAGCAATTGGGCAATGCATTGCAAAAGATCTGTATAAAAATACCTGTATTAGAATAATATAAACTGTCATTTATATTATTTGGCAATCCAGGGACCACTTGAAATGCCTGTTGAGTATTGTTTACTTTTTCCCTTTGCTAGGAGTGATATAAATGTTTCTTCTGTGCTAAGCAATCACTGTGTAAATCTTTGCAGGGTCAAATAATGAACAATAAATTGCAATAATAAACATAAATTGCAAAGTTTTTTACTTTTTATAATTAAGCAGTTTATAGGAGAATTAATTTTTTATTTATTTTTATTTTTTAATGTCTCCATGAGAAACTGCTTTATTTGTGTTCTATGTTTGATTGCAAATAATATAATACAATAGTTATCTTATAATTATTTCTGTGACAGAAGATAGTCACATGACCAAGCATGTTTTATAGCTGGAAAACAAACTGAGGTTTATCTTTTCCCGTGCAGTGACATCTATTTTCAAAACATGATTTTTAGCCAAGGATAGCTATCTTAATAGCTTTATAACAAGGTTTTAATGAGTCCATTATCTTAAAACAATCTTGAACTACAACTATGGCAGCAATTGTGGAAGACTGATAACAGACTATAAAAATCAATAATGTATTGGGCCCATGTGATATTGCAATCTGCAAAACAATTTATAGTATAGTATTGACAACACAAACAATTATTATATTTGCTTGCAAGGCCACGTCCTTAGTCAATTTCAGAAAATCAGCATATAAAACTGGAGGCAAAGTTCGCTAGACGTTTTCTTTTTGTGCACGCGTTTACAAGTTTACAAAGAAATCCCGACACGCACTAACTTCATTACTTCAGACAACGTGACCACGCTAACGCATTTGTCCCATAGAATTCAATGGAGAGAGTAGAAGAAAAAAACCTGACACTTATCACTTGTGCACTAACCCGGAAGGAGTTATTAATATTTCACATTCCAATGTTCTTCACATACAGGGCAATATTTTATTTTATTGTAAATACATATTTTTATATATATATATATATATATATATATATACCTATAACTGTATATCTATTCCTATAGATGAATAGGTATAGATATATTTTACATTAACATATATATATATATAATATATATTTAATAATAAAAATTAAAAAAAATCACTGGAATGTAAAATATGCGTAATGAGCTTCATGTTTCGCAATTTAGGTCTAACGCGGTATCTGGTTAGTGCACATGAAAACTTATCTTAAGGCACGTTATTGAAATATTAAATATAAAATGTTTAAAAATATTATATTTATTAAATTATTATCGATACTACAATATATATATATATATATATATATATATATATATATATATATATATATATACATATCAGTGTGCTTAGAGGAATATGGCTACACCTCACTGACGAGGCCCAATGAAGGCCGAAACGATCGTCTGGGGTTGCTGTGTTCCTTGTTCAGAGAGGAATTGGCTGGTATTTCGGCGCTGGACTGACCGTAATAGACGGGATCAGACTGATATACTACAGGAAAGTTCTACTCTGTGAAAAGCATTACTGGGCTAAAAGAAGCTGCACCCAGGTGGTAAATCATCATGGAACAGGCTAACAATGGTATTGAGCCGGTTGTTTGCTCCTGTGAGTGTGCTTCTCTATGTGTGTGTGTGTATATGTGTATATGTGACTGTCATTGGAGCAATGATTTGTGTCAATAATGAATGTGACTGTGTATTTCTAAGTTTAATGGCACTGAGTGGAAACAGCCAATGTTTCTGTAGAGGCTTGCTTAATAGCTTGAAAACAGAGATGGAGTGTCTCTTAGGTTCTCTAATGAGAGTATACAAAACTTAAGGTGTGCTTGATGACGTGGATAAAAGGAGGCGGAGTATAACTCTAACTCTCTAAGAAGCGTATTAAAATGTACCTAAATCAATGCAAATACGATGGCAGTTAAAAAACAATTTAATAAAAATGTATAATACAATAATGAAATTACTTAGACACCGGTGTCTTAATATATAAAAACATACGAAAATAAGAATAACTTGATATAGGAACAGTGTTTACTGTCTAACAATAAGAATAACTTGATATAGGAACAGTGTTTACTGTCTAACAATATCTGTTCAACAGATAATTAGCATAAATGAAATACAACAATATAACAATTTGCGGCTTGTAGTGGCTGATGTGAACACAATGTGGCCAAATGTAGTATTATTTTTCCAAACTATCCTGGTGCGATTCAATGTGGCTACAATTGCGATGACAAGTAATAGAATGTAATAGTGGAATGTACACTCGCGATGGAAGTTCATGTACAGTTTTCTTAATGCAATTGTTGGTTTTTTTAAACCAATAAATGTGGATGACCAGATATAAAACTGCAATTCTTACATAAGGATATAAGCAAATGATCAAAAATATAATCAAATATCCATTTTTTGTGGTGTGAATACAAGGGTGCTTCTTATCTGGATATAATAAAGAATTATTCGGTTTCCAAGAAAGTCAATACTGGTGTTATAATGGTGTTATAATGACATTATATGAAACTTGCAGGGAAGTGCTTGTGAATTTACTTACTGTTTCTTCGGCGTCCTCGCCTGAATGACTCGCTTCCTCTGTGGGAACTGTCAGTGTGTCGGGTCCAATCAATATCGGGTAGTTGAAGTGCGCGCACTTTTTGAAATAGAAGACTGTTAGTTGATACTCCTACCGCTTAAGTATGTGCTATTTCAGCACGTAGAAAGAATGGGTTATGGGAGTATGTTTTTGTTAGTATCCTCTGGTCTGGAGCTGTATGAAATTTTATGTTGGTATAAATATGACAAGCTGAAAGTATTATATTACTGCTCAAGCAAAGGGCCCACTGATATCTGAATGTCTGATAGAATAATAGACCTCTAAGGGGCTACTCATGCTGGTTACTGTTCAAGCACTAATGTGAACTAATCGGAAGATTAAATAGTGGATTTTTCCCTAATTTTTAAACTATGATTTTCTATTGAAATCTATGATTAAAACACTGCACACATAAATATAAATACACACAAATATGTGTGTGTGTGTATATATTTATATATATATATAATTACACACACATACATATATACACACATATACATACATATGCACAAATACATATACCCACATACACATACATACATATGCACATATACATACATATACACACTTTTACATACATATTCACACATTTATGTTGATTGGAGTAGCCGTGTTATTCCAGAGATTAAGATATCAAAATAACAAGAGTATTGCATTGAGCAATGATACTTTTTTATTGGACTAACTATACATTTATAAGATGACAACCTTTCGGAAGAGGGTCTTCCTTTTTCAAGTCTGAAGCAATACTGACCAATTTGATGGAATTTACAGATTATATTTTAAAACACAGGCAAAAAAACAGTCGTAAAAATCATGATGGGGGTTTAGGAGACAGAGGCAGATAGTGTTAGTAAAAGATTACAGGCAGGGGGGGGGGGAAATATTTAATACACACAGCATATACTGACATAAAGTTATATATCAACATAGAATCCATATGAATAAAGATGGGAAATTAGGTATACAGGGGAATATAAAATAGTCAAAAAAGGAGAAAGGAAAAAAAAAAGGGGAATAATAATAATGACAAAAGTGTGGACATAGGCTTACCTGCGTACCTATGCATAGAGAGTGTGGAATATACAATGTAATTGACTACAGTATATGAAAGTACATTACAAAAAAAAATTGATAATGGGTTATCCACATTTAGTCCAGAATTTAGCAAGTTGAAGTGCATTATCATTTTCATTTCAAAGGTTTTTCTTTCCATGGTGTTTTTGAAGTTGCCTCTGAGAATCTTGATTTTGAGGTTTTGGATGGAGTGGTTAGGTTGGGTAAAATAGTGACCAACAGGGGTACAGTATTTTGTTTCACAATGGTTTTTGATTTAGTGTTCATCCGAAGGTGCAGTTTTTGGCTAGTTTCTCCAATATAACATCCCACTTCACATGCAGTGCACTGTATCATGTATACCACATTTGCAGATAAATATATATATATATATATATACGCACATATACATACACATGCATACATATACACATACATACACATATATACATTACACACACATATATCTACATACATGCAAATAAACACTGTTAAACATTATTTTAAATAATAAACCTTTATTTTGTATTTAATATTTGTAAATTGTGAAATACTTTATTTTAATATATTATATGTGATTTGTTGTATATATATTCATTCACTAACACTTACATTTTTCAGCGCTATTTTGTGTTGCACTTGAGTACAACACTTATCTGACCACTTGTAATGCTAAAAAATGTCAGCCGCATTAAGATTAGATTCTCTGGAAAACCTTATTTACCATTTACTTGTAATATCACATTTTGTGCTATTCATAGTGCATGGTTACAATAAGAATAATTCACCATGTTTCTGAAGAATGGATATTCCTTAGCTTAAAAACTATTTTACATGCGGGTAGAAGCTTTTACCAGTATTAGCTCTGTGATAAAGATACCTTTCAGTCAATGAGACTGAATAGGCTTAAATGTATTTCCTTCTAATTTTAAAGGACTATGTTAACATAAAAATACAGGTCTAGATAACGATTGAAATGCAAAATTTCACTTTCACAAGCGCAATATTTGCGCTCCACTCGTAAAATATTTGAAGTGAAGCGCAATGCGAACACAACCTCACTTTTGCATTGCATGGAAGCTTTGTGCTCACGAGAGCACGCTTCCATAGGCTTCGATGGGAGCCTTGTTTTCATGCCGATAGTCACGGCAGAGAACCTAGCGCAGCGAAGGGGGTAAGTCATGCAGCAAAGTTTAAATATATATGTATATGAATATATACATATATATTTATGTTTATGTGGATATACACACATTAACACATAAATATATATATATATATATATATATATATATATAAATATATATATATATTTATTTATTTAAAGTGAACACACAGTCCTCCTAGACCTCAATGTAAAGGCACTTTTCAGTGCTGTTTCTTTTCTGACAACCCCACACCATTCACTTTGTGCAGTTTGTAAAAAAAAAAAATTAAAGATGCTCATCATTTTTTATTTCAATATATAAACAATACACTTTATTTTGGAGGCAATTGGAGGACATTTTTTTAATTAACCAGCCACTCGTAATGGCTGGTTATTTAACGCGTGCCTGTTAAATTAGTGCTCCACTTGTAATCTAGCCGACAATGTTCTAATTTTATACTGATATTATAAATTGTCAGAACTGATACAGCTGTAGAGGTTTAAATTTAAATGAACAGATCTTTTGCTTCACGTATTTAATGCACAAAAAACAAATGACTGATTTTTTAATCTGGAAAAGAAAAAGTAAAATCCCTCTGGGTAATCCTTAAAGGGACATGAAATCCCAAAGATTTCTTTCATGATTCAGATAGAGAATACAATTTTAAGCAACATTCCAATTTACTCCTATTATCTAATTTGCTTTATTCTTTATGTATCCTTTGTTGAAGAAATAGCATTGCACATGTGTTAGGCAATCATACGAGGCATCTATGTGCAGCCACCAATCAGCAGCTACTGAGCCTATTTAGATATGCTTTTCAACAAAGGGTATCAAAAGAATGAAGCAAATTAGATAAAAGTAGTACATTGGAAAATTGCATGCTCTTTCTAAATCATTTAAGAAAAAAATGGTGTTTTATGTCCCTTTAAAATAGTATATTGCATTCAAATTTCATTAAGATCAATATTACAGATTATAAAAAGACATTTGTAATAGAAGTGTGTGAGAGTAAAGATGAATTGACATTCATTATAAGTAAATCTGTAACAGGTCATGTTGAGGTTTCATGTCACACATGTAGGTCAAATGACAACACTGTCTGAATTGCAGTCAATGGGATATATGGGGCAGCTGGGATCTGACGTACAGCTAATATGCAACAATGAGAAACTCTTTACAGTGCTGACTGTCACTCCTGAGACTTCCTGCAGACACACGATTGGAGATCCACAGGAAGCCAATTCCTAGTGATTGCCATCTATCAGCATTGTCATGTGGTTCCATTTGGTGGATGCTCAGCATATCTTAAGAGACGCTTCTGCTGGGCGTATGGAATTAATTCTTTAAAAAAAAAAATTTCATTTTGCATTAGAAATTCAAGTGGTTGTAGTTATGGTCATCCAGAGAACTTCATTTCCAGAGGCGGGGATAAAATGCCATCTTAATAGCAACAAGAGCTGCTTAATGTGCACATGCGCTGTACATCATTTAAAGAAATATTTTTTTCATTGGCATATAATATGTGACTCATGTGAGTAAGTAGGCTTAGCTAAAGGAAGCAATGGGGGGATTTGCCCCTTGCCTCTGAACAACTGTGGTTACAGTATATTAAAAAGACAATAATTTTTGGGGGGTTTTGCTGCATCTAAAATGGGTGTGGAAAAGTCCCTATGGACTATATATATATATATATATATATATATATATATATATATATATATATACACATACAGTATATACACACACATTTTGGAACCCTTTCAACTCAAATACATTTAAACATGAAAAATTATTTTTAATAATTTTTAAAATTTGACTGTGTCTTTATTGCATTGCCATATTTTGTTTATGTGATAAATAAGAGTGCTTTATCGCTTTGTTACACTGCATTACAACAAATACTTAAAGAGACAGTCTACTCTAAAAATTGTATTGCTTAAAAAGATAGATAACGCCTTTATTAGCCATTCCCCAGCTTTGCACAACCAACATTGTAATATGAAGCCCTTGACCCTAAAGCAGTGTTTCTCAACTCTAGTCCTCATGACCCTTAACAGGCCAGATATTTATTATACCTTAAAGGGACACTCAAGTCAAAATTAAACTTTTGTTATTCAGATAGAGCATTTAATTTTAAACAACTTTCCAATTTACTTCCATTAACAGTCTTTTTTATATTTAAACTTTTGCGAGTCACCAGCTCCTACTGTACTGAGCATGTGCAAGAATTCAGATAAGAAGCTTGTATGCATTTGAGATTGACTGATGGCTGTCACATGGTACGTGTATGCATTTGTGATTGGCTGATGGCTGTCACATGGTACAGGGGGAGTGGAAATAGGCATAACTTTCAAAATTGTCAGTAAAAAAATCTACTACTCATTTGAAGTTCAGACTAAGTGCTATTGCATTGTCTTTTTATCTTGCATTTGTTGATTATGCAAATATACAGTGTTGACTGGTCCTTTAAGTAGAGCACAGGTGAAACAATCAGCTGATCAGTAACCATGGTTACTATCTTGCTCTCACCCATCAGCTGATTATTTCACCTGTGCTCTAGTTAAGATATAATATATATCTTCTATAAAGGGTCCTGAGAATTGGAGTTGAGAAACACTGCCCTAAAGGACATACTGTATATATACATCATGTGGTGCTTTGCCGAGAGCTGTATTCCCTGAGATACAGACACCGATTGTGCTTTGGTTCCATATGCAGACAGATGCCTGCAGCTCAGGGACAGCGGATATATGACGGCAGATGCATGATCGTTACAGACAGTGACACAGTCTTTAGGAGGTTCGGGAGGGATGCAGGTGGGTGGCACAGTGGTGGAAGTAAGGGAGGAGGAGGAAGGGGTGGGACCCTACAACACTGAATTAAAATAAGTGTGGATGGGAAAGGGAGGAAAGGGACGCTACACTACAGAAAAAATATTACTTTGGGTGGGGGGGCCCTCTATTAGCAATTGGAGGGGGGTTGGACCACTACACTAAAGAAAAATACATAAAATAATTAATAAATTTAAAAAATAAAAATCTATTAAAGGGCCATGATACCCACATTTTTTCTTTCATGATTTAGAAAGAGAATGCATTTTTAAACATCTTTCTAATTTACTTCTATTATCTAATTTGTTTTATTCTCTTGATATTCTTTGCTGAAAAGCATATCTAGATATGCTCAGTAGCTGCTGATTGGTTGCTGCACATAAAAGTCTCATGTGATTGGCTCACCCATGTGCATTGCTTTTTCTTCAAATAAGGATATCTCAAAAATGAAGCAAAATAAATAATAGAAATAAATTGTAATGTTGTTTAAATTTGTATGTTCTATCTGAACCATGAAAGAAAGATTTTGGGTTTAGTGGCCCTTTAACTATGTTTTTTCTATAGAAAGGTCAGGTTATTATCAGGCAGGTAGAGTAAGCAAATTTGCTTTAATACCAGTTGGACAAGGATAAGTCTTCATTCAAACTACAGTCATGTGGATTCTAAATACACACTTGATTGGTAGAGGAAATTTTATTTCTTTACCTGGTAAGCTGTGTGTGTAATAATTTACTGTACCAGGAGACATCAAGAGTAACAGTTGTTGCATTCATGATAGCAGTGTGTGTTCCAATTTAAAGGGACATTCCAGCCAAAATTGAAATCCACATGGATGCATTTCAATTTTGAATAGAAGCATTTTTGTAATACACATGTATTAGCAAAAATGCTTCTAATAAAAGCTATAGCTGTTTTAAGCCTGTATTTAAGTATGCACCAGCATTTTAAACACAGCACTTGCTCAAAGAGCATAAGGTGTCTGTAGCATCTGGTAATTCCTGACATGATACAAGCCCCACTGGTGCTTTAAGTAGCTGGAGTATTTAAAATGCTGGTGCAGTGACAATATCCAGCTGTGCTAATACATGTATATTGCAAATATGTTTCTATACAAAGATGTAATTCATCTATGTGCATTTAAATTTTGACCGGAATGTCCCTTTAACTTTTTAACAACATTATGCCGTTTTATTCCGTCATAATTACACTGGGCTTTAAAACCATTATGATGGAATAGAACATCATAGCCAACGGCTGTCCTAAAGCCTACTGTGCTTCTCAGATTTGATCGCGATCTGGAGGGCGTTCCTAGGGTTATTGGGACGCCCCCCAGACGCGATCCAGTAAATGAAATCTTGTGATCCTGTGCACGATCAGTTGTTCCGATGTAGACACTTTAACTCCATCAGGAAAGGGTTAAGTGAAATACTTTAATTTTATTTTGTGTATATTGCTTTGGTACCATATTAACCCTTTGAGTGCTAAGCACTTTCCCACCTGGGTGCTAAGCTGATTTGAGGGTTTTAAAAATTTTTTTTTTTTTACTTTTTTCCCCCCAGATCCCAAAGACTTATGCCATTGGAAAGGTGATTACCTTTCCAATAGTGGGTCTTGGGGGTCTGTAGCTGATTAGATGCCTGTGATACAGGCTTCTAAGCAGCATTCCCCCTTTCTCTATACTTGTCATTGTATTTTTTTTAATAAAGTTGCGAGTGACGTCCCCACACAAAACGTGAAGCCCCAACGATGCCTGTCACTATACAGGCCCGATCATCGGGGTAGGAGCGGGTGGGAACCCCCAGATCTCCCTAAAGGTGGGAGAGTGCTAGCGACGGCTCTGATCCATCGTTAGCACCTGAGTGGGAATCTCTGCGACGGCTCTGATCCATCGTTAGGGATTAATGACTTAAAGCTAAAGTGTCTAAAAAGAGAACCAGAAGCCATAAATAGAGTTATAGATCAAGGAGTCTTATATCAGCAGTGGGACGTTGCTAGAAAGAATAATGCAGAACTGCCTTCAGAATTTGATTTAAGAAAAGTAACATAGTTTTATGTAAAATCAATTATACCGGACTAATCCATTTTGTTTCCATGAGAAAGTAAAAAAGAACATGGATAAAATCAATTAAGTTTATGTGTTCTCTTTGAATTTTGCAAAGGCTATTGATATGGTCACTTGAGAGACTAGTGTACGAGTTAACAAGATGGGAATAGCTGCAGATGAATAATGAATGGATGGAAGGACAGTGGACAAAGAGTTGTAGTTAATGGATCATATTCTAACTGGGTTAGAGTGATAACTGAGGTCCTCTGGGATCAGTACTTAGTCCTGTTCTTTTTAATATCTTTATCGATGACCTAGAAGATGGATTAGAGAGAGGTGTTTAGGGTTTTGCTGATGGTCCTTAATTATCTAGAGTATTTACGGCTGAACCAGATGTGCTTTCTGTGCAAATGTATTTGTACCAACTGAAACAATGAAATGTAATACTGATAAATACTAAATTATGCACCTGGGAAAAAAAATATGCAAGCTACCTTTTGACTTAAATGGAAGTCAGAATTGAAATGGAATTTTTAAAATAAAAGCTAGCATTGATTCTTGTAAATTGTGAGAAAATTTAGATCCAGACACTGAAAACCCCAAAACCAGCAATTTAAGATGCTCTAAGATTAGGTCTGCAACCAACAAGATCTGCAGGTTTGTCCAACCTTAAAGGGACACTGAACCCAAATTTTTTATTTTGTTATTCAGATAGAGCATGCAATTTTAAGCAGCTTTCTCATTTACTCCTATTATCAAATTTTCTTAATTCTCTTTGCATCTTTATTTGAAAAGCAAGAATGTAAGTTTAGATGCCGGCCCATTTTTGGTGAACAACCTGGGTTGTTCTTACTGGTTGGTGGATAAATTCCCCCACCAATAAACAATTACTGACCCGGGTACTGAACCAAAAAGAATCGCTTAGATGCTTTCTTTTTCAAATAAAGATAGCAAGAAAACGAAGAAAAATTCTATCTGAATCATGAAAGAAAAAAATTGGATTCAGTGTCCCTTTAAAGGGATGCTAAACCCAATTTTTTTTTATTCTTCTATGATTCGGATAGAGCATGCAATTTTAAGCAACTTTCTAATTTACTCCTATTATCAATTTTTCTTCGTTCTCTTGGTATCTTTATTTGAAAAAGCAAGAATGAAAGTTTAGGAGCCGGCCCATTTTCAGTTCAGCACCCTGGATAGCGCTTTCTGATCGGTGGCTACATTTAGCCACCAATCAGCAAGCACTACCCAGGTGCCGAACCCAACATGAACCGGCTCCTTAAACTTTCATTCCTGCTTTTCAAATAAAGATACAAAGAGAACGAAGATCATTTGATAATAGGAGCAAATTAGAAAGTTGCTTAAAATTACATCCCCTATACAAATCATGAAAGAAAAAAAATTGGGTTTAGTATCCCTTTAATAAACTGGTAGATTATAGGGATTAAAAATTTCATCCAATAGTGCTTGATCAGGAATGCATTCAGACTATTTCCTGTGTGTATTGATATAGAGCCACAGAGACATGTCTAAAGTTTATATACAACTTAGTACATATAATCACATTTTCCCCTCTTCTATCCTTTTGTAAATAGTAATTAGCTAGAATAGCTGCTTCTAAAATTATATTTCATTAACTTCTTTATTTATTATTGGTGGAGTAGGCCGAAATGGAACGTTTGGTGCCAAGTAGTTATGTATTTGATTCATATTTTCTTTGTACTATGAATATGAACTCACTGGGTGCCTCACATGCAGAGAGCCTAGCTGTGAGCTGGTAGCAGCCATGGAAGTTTTGTGACTAATAACACTTCTGCTGGATCCATCTGGGCTTGGTTATTATATAAGGTAAAAGGAAATTTACCTTGATTGTAAAACTGGAACCAAATCTGCAGTAGATGTGTTGCAGGCAATAGTTAGGAACAGGTCAAGGTTGTGACCAGAAAGACAAAAGCAGAAGTCATCAGCCAAGGAATATATTTAGAAGAGTCTTCCTGGGTCAGGCCAGGGTTCAATATCAGAATGACAGATATAAGTGAAGCATCACAGCAAAAGGGGTAGGAAGAACAATAGTCAAAAGTTCTGTTTCAGACATCAGAAACCAGTTTATCAGTCCATCAATCAAGGTAAAGGCAAGGGTGAGACAAAAGGCATAAACAAGGGTACACAATAGGGTCAGAGCCATGAGAGCAAACCAGGAACACTAGGACTTCCTTCATTAGCAGGAGTCTTTTAACACTTCACCCATAAGTTTTGTCTCCAAATCAGCTTCAGAGTCACATCCCAATAAAGTGTTATCCTTACCCCAGGTCACACAGTTAACAATATTATTAGAAGTCTGAAGATCCTGTGCGTTAAAGTGAGCGTACCCTTCTGAATCCTCTTCCAACACTGAGATATCAATTTAGCACCCCCCATGGTCACCACAGCTCTTCCAGTGCTGAGTTTAGCATGCAACCTGCTGTACTTAGGTAGGCTTCTAGGGGCATGACACTTTTTTAGGTCCAGGCTTTCACTAGGGTGATGAAAATTAAACATTTTCAAGGCTACCGCATGGTCATCTTTGAATAGTTTCAATACATTTAACCACTTTAATGTGTTTAAGTCAGTGGAAGTTATATTTGGTAAAAAGATCTTTGAACCATGCTTCTGCAAACTGAGGCAAACTGTTTCATTCCAGCATTGCCTTTATGTTGTCCAGCTTTGACATGGTTTAATGAGAGAGCAGATTCGTATTAGAACCTGTACCTTGCATCTTCCTAGAGCTGTTTGTGAGCTCAGTGCATTTCTCCTCCCTATGTTTAAGTTTGCATTACTGAATTAAATAAAAATCTCAAATATCCATTCAACGTATGTAATTAGTTGTCTAGAACAAGATATTTAAATGGATAAGAAAAGATTATTAAACTGTTTTATGGTGTTCAATTTAGCTACATAGTATAACAGGCTAGAAAATGAACAAGCATTTATAGCATTTTCATCCATCTTGCTGATATTACTTTTTAAAACTATAAAAATGTACATTTCTTAACAATAAATCATTACGTGCAAATGCAGATTGAGCTATGTAATTCATGTAGTCCATAGGACATACTTCATTTTTGCTAGAAATTCAAAATACACAATATATTTTGTTTATCATTATTCATAGGAAAAGAGAACTTATTTATGGCTTAAAGGGAAATAAAACCCCACATTTTTATTTCATTAATCAGATATAGCATATCATTTGAAACAATTTTCCATTTCACTTATTGTATCAATTTTGCTTCATTCTCTTGGTATCCTTAATTGAATAAGCAGTAATGCACTACTGGAAGCTAGCTGAATTAATCAATAAGCCAATAACAAATGGCCTATATGTGCAGACACCAATCAGCAGCTAGCTCCCAGCTTCTGGGCCTAGTTAGGTATGCTTTTCAACAAAAGATATCAAGAGAAAGAAGCAAGATAGATAATACAAGTAAATTGGAAAGATGTTTAAAATTGTATGCTCTATCTGAATCATGAAAGGAAAAATTTGGGTTTCATGTCCATTTAAATTAATTTTAAAATTTTACCATTTTAGTTTAAAGGGACAGTCTACTCCAGAATTTGTATTGTTTAAAAAAGATAGCTAATCCCTTTATTACCCATTCCCCAGTTCTGCATAACCAACACAGTTATATTAAATACTTTTTACTTCTGTGATTACCTTGTATATAAGCCTCTGCTTCTTTTGACAGACTTGCATTTTAGCCAATCAGTGCTAACTCCACAGGAGTGAGCACAATGTTGTCTATATGGCACAAATGAACTAGCATTCTCTAGCTGTGAAAACTGTCAAAATGCACTGAGATAAGATGCGTCCTTCAAGGGCTTAGAAATTAGCATATGAGCCTTGCGTAGGTTTAGCTTTCAACAAAGAATATCAAGCGAATAAAGTGAATTTGATTATAAAAGTAACTAGGAAAGTTGCTTAAAATCACATGCCCTATCTGAATCATGAAAGTTTCATTTTGACTTTACTGTCCCTTTAATAGTCTAACTTGAATTGTGTTTGAATGTATTTTAATTTTAAGTACCAAATGTGCTTCTAATGAAGGCTATCACTGTAAAAATGTGCAACTGCATTTACACATACCTGATTAGAGCCATCGGTGGCTTGTATGATGCAAACTGGGTCATCGCTGACATCTTACATGTCACCTTTGGGTCGCTGAGCAGATAAAGTGCTTGAATGTGAATGCCCGGGACATATATAACGTATATACATTAAAAACACAAATAGTTTTTAGTACAAACATTTTTCCTAATTTAAAGGGACTTAAAACCAAACATTCTTCTTTCATGATTTAGATGGAGGATTACATTTTAGGCAATTCTATTATCAATTTTAACACACAAAGTTCATAAGAACTGCACGTTGTGAATAACCACTGACTTTCTAAGTGTACATACTGGTCTTGCATATACGGTAATAGAATGGCGTGTTGCTTTAATCTTTTGGCAAGTGTAGTAAAACGAAGACTTCCCAAATGCAGCTTTTAGTCAGTGGAAAGTGACCGACCTATGTGTTGGGCTGAAAGGATAAAGTGCTATTGGCGGCAAATGATGGCAGTATTTAAATTCAGACTTGCGATGGTTCTTTAGTAAGAACTGCAAATATATGAATAAAATAAAACAGGTATAATCTCACCGCTATTGCCGCTCTCCGTCACGCCCCTCAGGCCGCCCCAATGCCAGGTATGGATTCACTCCTCCGGTATCCAAACATACGGTTAAATAGACAAATAGGGTTACCTGTATTGAGATTGATCACAGCCACAGGCCTTAGTGCAGGTAAAAAAAGACTTCTTTATTCAGGTAGAATTCAACATTTACAGGGTGAACAGACTCAGGGGTACATTGAGCACAAACGTCCGACGCGTTTCCTGCCCGGAGGCACTTCGTCAGGGACTTACAAAGTCAAAACACAAACAGCTTAAAAGGGCTTACTTGCTTACGTAACAAAATTAGCACCTGCTCATTATGGCTGAAAGTGCAACTGCTGCCGTCTATGGAAATTTGCTATCGCTGGGTCCCAAAGAAACCCTTTTGAACTGATCAGCGAGAGTAACAAAGTGTCCGTAGTACCAAATGTATATATATCTTGTATCTATATTGGTAAATTTCATAGAAGACACATTGTGAATGTCGTAAACCAGTAACATATTATGTTAACATTTTCCAAAGGAGGCAGCCAAATATAACAAAAATTGCACTAGAAACTATTCGTATGAGCAGGTGTTAAAAAGAACATAATTATTTTCAAGCTACAAATTCTAAAAAGTCATTAAATTGTGTAATATAATCTACAGAGCCTCTTGAATTAAATAGCATTTTACAGAAAGTAAAAATAGCAAGGATGCTTAAAAATAACATCTTTGTGCTAAGAAATTTTGAATTAAAGATTTTTTAATTCTATTTTTTAGATTGAAAACAATTAGATGTTTATTGGGACCACAGAAAAAAATGATGAATGATAATTAGTTTGATATTTGTTTCTGCGTGTTAAATACATTTTTTAAGCTTCTGGACGTGACCATGTTTGTCGCTGAGATTACAGCTAATTTCTAAATAGGTAGTTCCAAACATGAGTTATTTCAAAGACTTTAACAGATGCCAGTAACCTATGAACCACAGCAACTAGAATGTCATTTATTGCTCCAAAATGTATTGAACTCTTCTACACAAATTAATAAACAACCACCCATTATTGTTCAATTGTTTTTACTGAACATTGTCAGCACCTGTCTATTCCTTAGCAAACATCTGAATCCACTATCTTATTATCTCCAGAATTTACTATTACAACATTCTAAAATTGGAACCACCTCACCAACTCATAATCTGAAATAAGACTTATTAATCTCTTGTTTATTATCTGCTGTCCCTCTTTGCAAATTCCTGCATGGTCTCCAACTCTTGTCTAAAATTAATTTTAAATGATTAGTTCTCACCTTTATTGCTGTATGCCCCTACAATAAAAGCACTCATCTGAGAACTTTAATCTTTTATAAATAAATGTCTATCGCCTAGATTACAAGTTTTGCGTTATGAGCTCTGCGGTGCTAACGTGCAGTTTTTTTCTCACCGCTCAATTAACTGCAGCGCTGGTATTACGGGTTTTTACAAACCCGGCGTTAAAAGGCAAGAAGTGAGCGTAGAGCAAAATTGTGCTCCATACCGCACTCCAATACCAGCGCTGCTTAAGTCAGCGGTGAGCTGGTCGTATGTGCTTGTGCACGATTTCCCCATAGACATCAATGGGGAGAGCCGGCTGAGAAAAAGTCTAACACCTGCCAAAAAGCAACGTAAAACTCAGTAACACAGTCCCATTGATTCCTATGGGGAAACACATTTTATGTTTACACCTAACACCCTAACATGAACCCCGAGTCTAAACACCTCTAATCTTACACTTATTAACCCCTAATCTTCAGCCCCCAACATCGCCAACACCTACATTATATTTATTAACCCCTAATCTTCCGCTCCGGACATCGCCGCCACCTACAATATATTTATTAACCCCTAATCTCCCTCCCCAATGTCGCCGCAACCTACCTACATTTATTAACTCCTAAACCTAAGTCTAACCCTAACACCCCCTAACTTAAATATAATTCAAATAAATCTAAATAAAATTACTATCATTAACTAAATTATTCCTATTTAAAACTAAATACTTACCTGTAAAATAAACCCTAAGCTAGCTACAATATAACTAATAGTTACATTGTAGCTAGCTTAGGGTTTATTTTTATTGACAGGCAAGTTTGTATTTATTTTAACTAGGTAGAATAGTTACTAAATAGTTATTAACTATTTAATAACTACCTAGCTAAAATAAATACAAATTTACCTGTAAAATAAAACCTAACCTAAGTTACACTAACACCTAACACTACACTACAATTAAATAAATTCCCTACATTAAATACAATTAAATAAATTAAATTAAATTAGCTAAATCACAAAAAAAAACACTAAATTACAGAAAATAAAAAACAAATTATAAGATCTTTAAACTAATTACACCTAATCTAAGAGCCCTATAAAAATAAAAAAAGCCCTCCCAAAATAAAAAAAACCCTAGCCTAAACTAAACTATCAATAGCCCTTAAAAGGGCCTTTTGCGGGGCATTGCCCCAAAGAAATCAGCTCTTTTACCTTTAAAAAAAAATACAAACACCCCCCCAACAGTAAAACCCACCACCAAACAACCAACCCCCCAAATATAAGCCTAACTAAAAAAACTAAGCTCCCCATTGCCCTGAAAAGGGCATTTGGATGGGCATTGCCCTTAAAAGGGCATTAAGCTCTATTGCAGCCCAAAGCCCTTAACTAAAAAATAAATCCACCCAATACACCCTTAAAAAATCCTAACACTAACCCCCGAAGATTCACTTACCGGGAGAAGTCTTCATCCAAGCGACAAGATGTCCTCAACGAAGCCGGCAGAAGTGGTCCTCCAGACGGGCAGGAGTGGTCCTCCAGATGGGCAGAAGTCTTCACCCAGACGGCATCTTCTATCTTCATCCCTCCGACGGAGCGGCTCCATCTTCAAGACATCCGGCGCAGAGCATCCTCTTCAATCGACGTCTTCTTCGGAATGAATATCTCTTTAAGTGACGTCATCCAAGATGGCGTCCCTTAGATTCCGATTGGCTGATAGAATTCTATCAGCCAATCGGAGTTAAGGTAGAAAAAATCCTATTGGCTGATGCAATCAGCCAATAGGATTGAGCTCACATTCTATTGGCTGTTCCAATCAGCCAATAGAATGCAAGCTCAATCCTATTAGCTAATTGGATCAGCCAATAGGATTGAAGTTCAATCCTATTGGCTGATTGCATCAGCCAATAGGATTTTTTCTACCTTAATTCCGATTAGAATTCTATCAGCCAATCAGAATCTAAGGGACGCCATCTTGGATGACGTCACTTAAAGAGATATTCATTCTGCAAGAAGACGCCGTTGGAAGAGGATGCTCCGCGCCAGATGTCTTGAAGATGGAGCCGCTCCGCGCCGGATGGATGAAGATAGAAGATGCCGTCTGGAGGACCACTTCTGCCCGTCTGGAGGACCACTTCTGGCTTTGTTGAGGACATCTTGCCGCTTGGATGAAGACTTCTCCTGGTAAGTGAATCTTCAGGGGTTAGTGTTAGGATTTTTTAAGGGTGTATTGGGTGGGTTTATTTTTTAGGTTAGGGCTTTGGGCAGCAGTAGAGCTAAATGCCCTTTTAAGGGCAGTTTTCATCCAAATGCCCTTTTCAGGGCAATGGGAAGCTTAGGTTTTTTTAGTTACTTTTATTTGTGGGGTTGGTTGTGTGGGTGGTGGGTTTTACTGTTGGGGAGGGGGGTGTTTGTATTTTTTTTTACAGGAGAAAGAGCTGATTTCTTTGGGGCAATGCCCCGCAAAAGGCCCTTTTAAGGGCTATTGATGGTTTAGTTTAGGCTAGGGTTTTTTTTATTTTGGGGGGCTTTTTTTATTTTGATAGGGCTATTAGATTAGGTGTAATTAGTTTAAAGATCTGTAATTTGTTTATTTTCTGTAATTTACTGTTTTTGTTTTTTTGTAATTTAGCTAATTTTATTTAATTTATTTAATTGTATTTAATGTAGGTAATTTATTTAATAATAGTGTAAGGTTAGGTGTTATTGTAACTTAGGTTAGGTTTTATTTTACAGATAAATTTGTATTTATTTTAGCTAGTTAATAACTATTTAGTAACTATTCTACCTAGTTAAAATAAATACAAACTTGCCTGTAAAATAAAAATAAACCCTAAGCTAGCTACAATGTAACTATTACAGGGAGTGCAGAATTATTAGGCAAGTTGTATTTTTGAGGATTCATTTTATTATTGAACAACAACCATGTTCTCAATGAACCCAAAAAACTCATTAATATCAAAGCTGAATAGTTTTGGAAGTAGTTTTTAGTTTGTTTTTAGTTATAGCTATTTTAGGGGGATATCTGTGTGTGCAGGTGACTATTACTGTGCATAATTATTAGGCAACTTAACAAAAAACAAATATATACCCATTTCAATTATTTATTTTTTACCAGTGAAACCAATATAACATCTCAACATTCACAAATATACATTTCTGACATTCAAAAACAAAACAAAAACAAATCAGTGACCAATATAGCCACCTTTCTTTGCAAGGACACTCAAAAGCCTGCCATCCATGGATTCTGTAAGTGTTTTGATCTGTTCACCATCAACATTGCGTGCAGCAGCAACCACAGCCTCCCAGACACTGTTCAGAGAGGTGTACTGTTTTCCCTCCTTGTAAATCTCACATTTGATGATGGACCACAGGTTCTCAATGGGGTTCAGATCAGGTGAACAAGGAGGCCATGTCATTAGATTTTCTTCTATTATACCCTTTCTTGCCAGCCACGCTGTGGAGTACTTGGACGCGTGTGATGGAGCATTGTCCTGCAAAAAAATCATGTTTTTCTTGAAGGATACAGACTTCTTCCTGTACCACTGCTTGAAGAAGGTGTCTTCCAGAAACTGGAAGTAGGACTGGGAGTTGAGCTTGACTCCATCCTCAACCCGAAAAGGCCCCACAAGCTTATCTTTGATGATACCAGCCCAAACCAGTACTCCACCTCCACCTTGCTGGCGTTACGAATCTTGTCGGTATAGGCTGTACCACTCACTTTTTGGCCTCCCAGGACAAACTCGTAATACCAGCGCTATGGAAGTCCCATAGAAAAAAGGCTTTACGAACTTTACATAAGTCGGTTTGCGGTAAGGCCAACAAAGTGTGCGGTGCCCCTATACCTGCAAGACTCGTAATAGCAGCGGGCGTAAAAAAGCAGCGTTAACGCTGCTTTTTTACCTTAACGCACAACTCGTAATCTAGCCGTATGTTTCCATGAGTATATTTATGGTCACAAAAATCATAAGCAAAGCAAAAGGTCACACTCTTATTTAAAAAAAACTTAAATCCAACATTTTTCTTTCACGATTCAGATTCATTTATTTTTAAACAATTTTCTTGTTATCCTTTGTTGAAAAGCTGGAAGGTAAGTTCAGGAGTGTGCACGTGTCTGCAGCACTATATGGTAGAAGTTATACATTAGCAAGAACACTAGATAGCAGCAATACGAGAGCCAAAATACTATTTTTACATCAGTATGAAACTAAATACTCATCTAGGGTTCAATTGTGATAACCAAAAATTAGTGGCCAATGGGCTACTCATGTATGATACAGCTATACAAGCTCTATAGATCCCGCATGCCTGGTTTATACTGTCAGGCAAACAGCATCACCACTGAATCACCTCCAAGGTTAAACTACACCATTTATTAAAAGCAATAAAATGCCACAATATAGATTTCAACAACAAATCTAAAGGGCAAAACCCCACTATAGGGATTTAGTGGGCTACCAAATGTAGCCATCAATCAGCAAGCAATACCCAGGTGCTGAACCAAAAATGGGCCATCTCCTAAGCTTACATTCTTGCTTTTTCAATTAGAGATACCAAGAGAACGAAGAAAATTTGATAATAGGAGTAAATTAGAAAGTTGCTTAAAATTGCCTGCTCTTTCTGAATCATGAACGTTTAATTTTGACTAGACTATCCCTTTAATGATTTTTTTTTTATTATTAATTACATATTTCTCAAACTATGGAAATTAAATGTGCAAAAACATTCCACTTTAGTGAATTAATTGACTTTGTTTCTTATTGGTAGAAGGGATAGTGCAGGTAAATCTATTTTTTATCTATCACCACATTGAAAGACAAATCAACAACAAATTAAATGAGACAAATGGTTTCTGACACTCATAAATTAGGCAACTGGTTTATTTTCATTGGGAGAGTTGAAACCAGGAATTGTGTTGCTATATTATGCTTAAATGAGAACACCAAACCATAAAAATGCAAAGATTAAGCTAAAGATAATATCCAAATGTACAAAGTTTTAGTTTCTATAAAATATCAGGCTTTCCTATACCATAAATAAGTTAAACTAGGTTAATAATTATGTCCTTATCTGATCTCTACTATTGAGGAAACATAGGGAGGATTATAAAAGTTATTAAAAAAAAAATTGATAACAGAAGGTAAATTTGGAAGTGTTGTTTTTTCAAATTACATGATCTGAATCTACTTCATCTTGCCTTTAAACTATGGGGAATTGATTAAGTAAATAAGTATATTTTTTACTACATATAAACAAATATTTTATGGGTTAACTTTTTTGAGCTCAATGTCCCATTTTTTTCTCTAATCATTATCAGTATTAAGAAAATTGCTTTTTTATCCCCAAAAAAATCTATATATTTGGCCATGAATTGCCAAGTTACAGATGTTTGTAATAAAAAGTATATTCCTGTAATGTGTAGTATGAATAGAAGTGTTGTTGTATGATTGTAAATAAAACCACTGATTGTAATATAGAATTAACTATTTTTATCTCCCAGAAGGTTAAATACCAGTAAAAAGTCCTCCATTGTACGCAATACATCCATTTCTGACGTATATATGAACAGCGTCTATGCACTATAGGCAGCTAAATAATAAACCTTATTTGAAGTTGAGTTTATCTGGATTAAAAGAAAATGTCTCAGATTTCAGTAGCAGCTGCACCTACTGAATTTTTCTCGTCTCATCTGATTACCAAATGGGAGAGACTGGAAAACTAATTTTAGAGAGGGAGATATACACTGAAAGTCAACTAAAAGCAGTAAAAGATGGTGCTAAAATTTATATTTGTTTATTTCATGACAGAAAGAAGCGTAAAACAACACAGAAGGATACTAATAAATAAATCTTTTTTTTTTTATAAATATTTGTCATTTTTATTTTGTATAAATCTGATAAATTGTCCAACTAAATAGGGTAAGTAAATATTTTTACAATAAAAGGGATAAAAAAAAGTAAAAAAAAAAAGAAAATGCTCTAATGTATTGAATCATTTCATTATTAGTTACATATAATTAAAGTCAGCTAAGAGCAACACTACACTACTGGGAGCTAGCTGAACATATCTGGTGAGCCAATGACAAGATGGAATATGTGTGTAGCCGCTAGCTACCAGTAGAGTAACTCGCATGTTCCTTTTATCTAGTTATTTAGGTTACAGTAGTAATGTATCCTAGTTTGTGTCATATTGAAATGTAAAATATTTTACCAGTATAGGATACGAATATTGATGTGGTGACTTATTCTGGTAGGTTAGGTTAAAATAAATGGATTTCTTTATGGGTTCATTATGAGGAGTGCTTTATTTTGTTTGTTTTTGTTTTTTTAATCTAAAAACATTTAGCTTATAAATTGAGTACAATGGATAGCACAAGGTGCTTAATCTTTTGTCACACAAAGAATATCTTACAGTCTTACAACTTACATCTTTTAGCGCGCTCTATACGTTTAATGAAGAGTGCAGGGAGTGTTGTTAACTCACTCATTGTGCTTGTATAACAAGTGATGTGTGTTAAGTTTTCAAGCCCAATCCAAAATACCTCTGTAAAAGGTAGCTCTTTTTAACATCTGAAATAAAAAATTATTATTAATAGAACAGAACGACATGAAGAACCTCACTACTTGCTCACATCAGTTTAGAGCACCTTCATCTTCGCACAAGCTAGCCAAGGCCGGAATGGGAGATAAAAGCAGCCCTAGAAAAATTTAAAGACCAGCCCTTTTTTTCCTCTTGAGTCCTTAGAATGCACATGCCACATTTTTCTCCCCAAATTTTTTTTTTAGAATATAATTGTAAAAGTATAGCTCAGATGAGAAAAGAAGAGGGGTCAAAAAGCTGCATTCCTTCAGCACCACCCCTTTTAATTGTAACTGGCCAGCCCCAAACTGCTACAGCCCACTGGAAAATCTCCGATCCGGGCTTGAATCTTGCGCTTGAGTAACATACAACATGAATTTTACTGCAGCATCCATAGAAGTCTATTATGTGCTGGATTTGACATGCAGATGTTAGAGCTCCCTAGACTATCACTCAAACAAAGTAAGTGTGGGTGTATACACAGTCCAGATATATATATATATACATATATATCAATCCAAGAATACCAGCACTCACTATCTTCTGTCAGCGTCGGGGTGCTCCCAAAGTATTTAACATATATTGGTGGTTCAAGTGAACAGAGGCACTCTCTGTATAACCAAAAAGTTAGTGCTTTATTTCAATCTCATTAGATGATATGCAGAACTCACTCAAAGTAAGTGTGTGTCTATACACAGTCCAGCTATATATATATACATATATATATACATACAACATCAGACCTGATGATATGCAGAACTCACTCAAAGTAAGTGTGTGTCTATACACAGTCCAGCTATATATATATATATATATACACAACATTAGACCTGATGATATGCAGAACTCACTCAAACAAAGTAAGTGTGGGTCTATACACAGTCCAGCTATATATATATATATATATATATATATATATATATACACACAACATCAGACCTGATGATATGCAAAACTCACTCAAACAAAGTAAGTGTGGGTCTATACACAGTCCAGCTATATATATATATATATATATATATATACACACAACATCAGACCTGATGATATGCAAAACTCACTCAAACAAAGTAAGTGTGGGTGTATACACAGTCCAGATATATATATATATACATATATATCAATCCAAGAATACCAGCACTCACTATCTTCTGTCAGCGTCGGGGTGCTCCCAAAGTATTTAACATATATTGGTGGTTCAAGTGAACAGAGGCACTCTCCGTATAACCAAAAAGTTAGTGCTTTATTTCAATCTCATTAGATGATATGCAGAACTCACTCAAAGTAAGTGTGTGTCTATACACAGTCCAGCTATATATATATACATATATATATACATACAACATCAGACCTGATGATATGCAGAACTCACTCAAAGTAAGTGTGTGTCTATACACAGTCCAGCTATATATACATATATATATATATATATATATATATATATACACAACATTAGACCTGATGATATGCAGAACTCACTCAAACAAAGTAAGTGTGGGTCTATACACAGTCCAGCTATATATATATATATACATATATATATATATATATATATATATATATACACACAACATCAGACCTGATGATATGCAGAACTCACTCAAACAAAGTAAGTGTGGGTGTATACACAGTCCAGCTATATATATACATATATATATATATATATATATATACAACATCAGACCTGATGATATGCAGAACTCACTCAAAGTAAGTGTGTGTCTATACACAGTCCAGCTATATATATATACATATATATATACATACAACATCAGACCTGATGATATGCAGAACTCACTCAAAGTAAGTGTGTGTCTATACACAGTCCAGCTATATATACACACATATATATATATATATATATATATATATATATACACAACATCAGACCTGATGATATGCAGAACTCACTCAAACAAAGTAAGTGTGGGTCTATACACAGTCCAGCTATATATATATATATATATATATATATATATATACATACAACATCAGACCTGATGATATGCAGAACTCACTCAAACAAAGTAAGTGTGGGTGTATACACAGTCCAGCTATATATATATATATATATATATATATATATATATATACATACAACATCAGACCTGATCAAATGCAGAACCCAATAAAACTAAAACATGCTTGTAAAAAACATTGAGTCTGTTAATGTAAAAAACGAGTCTCTTAATGAAACCACAATAGTAGACATGGGGGCCTATTTACCAATGTGCGAGCGGACATTATACGAAGTAGCGTATTAAGTCCACTGCACATCGATAAATGCCGACAGCATACGCTGTCGGCATTTATCATTGCACCAGCAGTTCTTGTGAACTGCTGGTGCAATGCCGCCCCCTGCAGATTTGCGGCCAATCGGGGTGTCAATGAACCTGATCGTATTCGGTCGGGTTGATTTCTGTCCGCCGCCTCAGAGCAGGCGGATAGGCTATGGAGCAGCGGTCTTTAGACCGCTACTTCATAACTTCTTGATTACTTCTGTTTCAAAAACAGAAACAAGGGGCCTCAATCTCCATACAGAGCTTGATAAATTTGCCCCATAGAGTGCATAGTCAGAGCAGCAAACGCTCTGGTGGTTTCAAACAGAAATGGCTTCTTAGCTAACAACCTCATACTTTGTCTTATAACATAACAGTATACACTGCCCTCCCTGTGTCTTTTCTTGTGGCTACACCAGTGCTATGAAAAATAAAGTCTTTATTGATTCGCAATTAAAATTGCGTCATTCAGCAAGGATAAAGATCATAGGACTGATTAAACAGGTTACAAGTACATGATTACTTAGAAAAAATAAATAAATTCAAGGGATAGCAACAATTTTCTGTTGCACCTGCTTAAAAAAATAAAACGCACACAACAAAACATACACACACACTTTAACCATATCATCTTTTATGTCAGGTACAAAAGAATCATGTTAACTCCTTCATATACCGTACAAAACCTTTTTATACTTGATGCATACTTGACTTGGTGCATCTATGAATAGATTGCATAAGACCAGATGATGACTTCAAAACTATGCTGGGCAAGATGTGAAAAACCAAATTGATGCTCACAGTGGCAGCCCTTGAAGAATTACAAAAAAAGGGTCCGTCCCTGCATTTGGTGAGATGTCTCCCCTAGAATTTAAAGGAGCACTTTAAAAATTAAATCCTGTAGCTAATATGAATTAGATTACTTGACTTTTAGTGTATAGTAGCTTACAATCACCTCTATTTTCGTACACATGTATTTTTCTATGAGGGTATTAAGTGTTTTGCATATTTTATTGCAATCTTGCTACCTTTTAGTTTGCAAGAAAAAACAGCGAGATCTGCAGGGGAAAATGTTTAGATAATACGCCAGACCTGGAGGAGAAATTTCAGCTACACCCATAGAACACTTCTGTTCAACCCACTAGCAAAGGCGGAGAAACTCATTTAACAATAAGAAAAAACAATACAACAATAAAACAATTTTGTATTCTAAATACGAATTTCACAGTTTTTTACATGTGGATTGTAGTTGTATTATGATTTCTATTGTGCACCTCAAATAGGTTTTTTTCCTGCATAGTTTTAATATGAATTTTAATTTTTCCATAAAATATGATTTTTGCAGCACAATTTAAATACGATTTTTAATGTGATTAAACAATACAATACAATTTTTTACTGCATACTTTTATTTCAATACTTCACTTATTTATTTTATATAATTTTTAAAATACAATTTTTTTTTGTGAGCCCTATTATAATATAGTCATTGCCTTCAAATACTTAAGGGGGCAGTCTACAATATAACTTTTATTGTTTTAAAAGATAGATAAGCCCTTTATTACCCATTCCCCAGTTTTGCATAACCGACAGTTATATTAATACACTTTTTACCCTCTGTGATTACCTTGTATATAAGCATCTTCTGACAGACCCCTGATCACATGACTATCTATTGACTTGCATTTAGTACTGTGTTGTGCTAAATCTTAAATAACTCCTTGGGCGTTAACACAATGTTATTTATGTGGCCCACATAAACTAGCACCCCCCGTTGTGAAAAGCAATTTAAAAAGCATGTGATTAAGAGGCTGTATTTAGAGCCTTTGAAACAGGCAGACATTTAGAGGTTTCAATGTTATAAAGTATATTAATCTAGCAATGTTGGTTGTGCAAAGCTGGTGAATGGGTAGTAAAGGCATTATCTTTTTACAAACTTTAGTGTAGACTGTCCCTATAAAAACAGGTAACACCCTTTTGGGGTTCTCAAAGTAAAAACTGATTTAGAGAAAAAGGACAAAGGCTTCATAGTACTGGAGAGATTTCTTAGAAAATCTCACAAGCCCAGAGTGCTTTAGATCTTCAGGCACATAGTGTTTTTCTCAGCATAGAAACATGTTTTTCAAGATAGGAAAAATATGTAAGATTGTAATGTCCCTTTAATATACTATAAGTACCATTGAAAACAAATTGCATTTTGTCCTAATAAAGCTTGACAGGAATTTTAAAGCATGTAGCTATTCGCTTGTATCCCTGATGATTTACCTGCCCTGGGGCAAGGTAACAGAGATATAGAGTGATCTTGAAGCTAGATATTTTTATAAACTATCAGGTTATATGTTAATCTAAATCTGGCAGTTGTTCATTAATGAATTTCCGCTGTAACATTCGTATGTTATTTTTGCATAATCTAATTTAATATTTCCCTACCGGGCTGCTTATTTATTGTTCAGACTTCATTTTCTCATTATCGTAAATTTACTATAAGAGCAAAATTATTATAATTATTATTGTAGATGTTCTATTTTTCTTTTTCATTATCACACATTTACAGCATGTATGTATGTATATACTTCTATACTATATGTATATATTATAATTTACACTCACCGGCCACTTTATTAGGTACACCTGTTCAGTTGCTTGGTAACACAAATTGCTAATCAGCCAATCACATGGCAGCAACTCAATGCATTTAGGCATCTAGACATGGTGAAGACGACTTGCTGAAGTTCAAACCGAGCTGAGTATTTAAAAAAATGCTGATCTACTGGGATATTCACGCACAACCATCTCTAAGGTTTACAGAGAATGGTCTGAAAAAGAGAAAATACCCAGTGAGCGGCAGTTGTGTGGAAGAAAATGCATTGTTGTTGTCAGAGGTCAGAGGAGAATGGGCAGACTGGTTCGAGATGATAGAAAGGCAGCAGTAACTTAAATAACCATTTGTTACAACCAATGTATGCAGAATACCATCTCTGAATGCACAAAACGTCAAACCTTTAAGCAGATGGGCTACAGCACAGCAGAGGACCACACCGGGTGCCAGACCTGTCAGCTAAGAACACGAAACTGAGGCTATAATTCGCACAGGCTAACCAAAATTGGACAATAGAAGATTGGAAAATCATTGCCTGGTCTGATGAGTCTCGATTTCAGCTGTGACATTCAGCTGGTAGGATCAGAATTTGGCGTAAACAACATGAAAGCATGGATACATTCTGCCTTGTATCAACGGTTCAGGATGCTGGTGGTGGTGTAATGGTGTGGGGGATATTTTCTTGGCACACTTTGGGCCCTTTAGTACCAATTGAGCATCGTTTAAATGCCACAGCCTACCTGAGTATTGTTGCTGACCATGTCCATGCCTTTATGACTACAGTGTACCCATCTTCTGATGGCTACTTCAAGCAGGATAATGCACCATGTCACAAAGCGCAAATCATCTCAAACTGGTTTCTTGAACATAACAATGAGTTCACTGTACTCCAATAGCCTACACAGTCACCAGATCTTAATCCAATAGAGCACCTTTGGGATGTGGTAGAACAGGAGATTCGCATCATGGATGTGCAGCAGACAAATCTGCAGCAACTGCATGATGCTATCATGTCAATATGGACAAAAATGTCTGAGGAATGTTTCCAACACCTTGTTGAATCTATGCCACAAAGAATTAAGGCAGTGCTGAAGGCAAAAGGGGGTTCTGACCCGGTACTAGCAAGGTGTACTTAATAAAGTGGCCGATGAGTGTGTGTATGTGTGTATATATATATATATATATATATATATATATATATATATATGTGTGTGTGTATATATATATATATAGAAAGCCAGAGTAGCTGTCTCTGATCTTTCTTTTTCTACAGGCCTTCTGTGAGGAGATGTGTCCTTTCATTTCTTGTGAGCTGTCCTCCTGTCGGATGGCTAGATACAAGTAAGTGCAATTTGTCTTCTATGTGAGGAGATTTGCACTTCAGAGTTTTAGAATAAATTTAACTCTCTGCTTTTTAATGGGACTTCAAGAAACCTTAGTAGGATTTATTACAGGCAGTATGAAGGCACTTTATAGATTGTGACTGGAGACTTGAGTTTTGTTCCTTTTATGCGTATGAAAGGATTAACTCGGTGTGGTCCTCTGCTGTGCTGTAGCTCATCTGCTTAAAGGTTTGACGTTTCGTGCATTTAATTTTGTTTAATTCATATATATTGTTATTTATGTTTTTTGGGAATTACCTCTGTGGTTAATGGGGTTATATCTCTGAGACAATATTGTATATATAGATCTTTATGGTAACTACGGTTCTAAGAGTGTTACTTTAGCTAGAATGAGTAAAGGTCACATTAGGTTAATCTGCCATAATTTATTTATTTAATTCAGTTTTAAAAGTTTTTTGTTTTCTGGGCATTCTGGCTGTCCCGGCTTAGCGGCAGTTTGCAGCACGCCGTTTATAGAGCTGTGCCTTTTTCAGGGGTTAATCAACCGTTTATCTTGAGAGTGGTGTCTTATTTTATTACCTGGTATCACTGCCTTTTATTTTTTCTCTAGCAGTTTATTTTTTGCAGAATGAAGCGCGGTGAATGTGCGCTTCATTTCCATGCCTTTTTTTCTTGCTGTTTAGGCATAGCCACATCTTTCTCCATAAACGTCCCAAGCCTTTATGGCATCACATGCAGTGCCCTGCAGTTCCTGAGTGTATTTGCCTGCAAAATTTGCAGCTCAGGTATTCTCTTCAATATCTGCAGCTTATCTGCCTTTCCTTTTCTACAGAGTAAACGCAAGTGGACACTTAAGATTCAGATGATAAAGTGTCTGTACCACATTCTGCTACACAGATTTTCTCTCTCCTAAGTATGGTAAGAGGATTCGCCAGTAGTTTCTGAGGGCGAAATCTCAGATTCAGACAGTATAATTCCTTCCTCTGATGCTGAAGTGACCACCTTTAGATGTATGCTGAACACCTCTTGTATGTTGTAGAGGTTTTAGCTACTGGAACGACACTGATACCTTGTCGTCGTCAACACTTAGAAGTTTAGTACATTTTCTAAGATGTTACTTCCTTTGAGGGAGAGTTATTGACGTGCTATGAAAAAAATGTCAGGTTTTTCCTGTAACTGACTTCATTAAAATGCACGGTGCTTTAAAGGGACAGTCAAGTCCAAAAAAACCTTTCATGTTTCAAATAGGGCATGTAATTTAAAACAACTTTCCAATTTACTTTTATCACCAATTTTGCTTTGTTCTCTTGGTATTCTTAGTTGAAAGCTAAACCTAGGAGGTTCATATGCTAATTTCTTAGACCTTGAAGGCCGCCTCTAATCTAAATGCATTTTGATAGTTTTTCACCACTAGAGGGTATTAGTTCACATGTTTCATATAGATAGCATTGAGCTCATGCACGTGAATTTACCATGGAGACAGCTCTGATTGGCTAAAATGCATGTCTGTCAAAAGAACTGAAATAAGGGGGCAGTCTACTAAGGCTTAGATACAAGGTAATTACAGAGGTAAAACGTGTATAATTATAACTGTGTTGGTTATGCAAAACTGGGTAATTGGTAATTAAGGGATTATCTATCTTTTAAAACAACAAAAAATCTGGTGTTGACTGTCCCTTTAAGTAGAAGAGAGCATTTCTACTTTGGCTCAGAGAACTTCGATCCCTATGGAGGGTAGTTGCTCCTTTGCAGATCAATGATTAAGAAGCTGGAGGTTCTTGATCATCTGAAGCGATGCTTTGTCTACTTAAGTCTACTTGTGGCTTAGTGGCACAGCCTAGCCTTTATAACACTGCAGATGCAGGTTCAATACTCAATCGGACCAAGACATGTGTCACCCATGTCTATATTTGGAATATTTTAATTTTTTCCTCTAAATTAAGCTTCTGGCAATTCCTTACAAGGGTGAGACCTTGTTTGGACTGAGACTGGCAGTCTTAACAGCGGTCTTTCGGGTGGAGAAGAATTTATTTTCAAGATTATCTGCTGACCAGATAAAAGAAAAGTGTTCTTGAAGTGTGTGCAAGATCTCCCATCCCTGGGAGTGATAGTTCTAGTCTCATCACAGTTACAGGGCCTCAGGTTTTTCTCCAACCTAATTGTAGTTCTCAAAATAGAAGGGACTTTCCATCCCATCCTTAACTAGGAATGTCTAAACAAATTTCTCAGAGTTCCATCCTTCATGATGGAGACTATTTGCACTTTTCTTCCTTTAGGGCAAGAAAGTCAATTCATGATAGCCATCTAAGGGTCTACTGTCAGTCTACTCTGAATGTACCCGATCCCGTCTGATCTCTGTAGTTTAGCAGAGTCAGGCCCTGTCAGTACCTGGATGGGAGTCCGCCTGGGAACACCGGATGCGGTAGATGCGTACCTTCATGTTGCCACTCACAGGGATCATCACAAATTTCTGAGTTTTGCCTTCCTAGACAAATTCTTTCAGTTTGTGGCCCTTCCGTTTGGACTTGCCACGGGACTCAGAATATTTTCAAAGATCCTGGGGGCTTTCTTGTCAGTGTTCTGGTCTCAGGGATTTGCTGTGGCGCCCTACCTGGATGACATATTGGTTCAAGCACCATCTTTTCTTAAAGAAAATCTCACATGGAGATGCTGTTGTTTTCTCTTCACTCTCACGGATGGGAAGTGGATTTGGAAAAGGGTTCCCTTGTTTCATCTTTAAGGGTAGCCTTCTTAGGGTCTATAATAGACTACATATTGATGAAGACTTTTCTGATGGAGGTCAGAAGAGTAAAGATTATTTCCTCTTGCCGGTCCCGTCAGTGGCTCAATGTATGACTGATGGTGGCCTCTATGGATATCTTTCCCTTGCTTAATTCCATCTGAGAGCTCTGCAGCTATGCTTGCTCAGGCAATGGTACGAGATCTGTCTCAGAGGATTGATTTAGATCAGTCAAGGAGAGACTCTCTCCAGTGGTGGATCTCTCAGGAACATCTGTCTCAGGGCACATGCTTTCGGAGACCTTCCTGGGTGGTGGTGACTACAGTCGCCAGCCTGTTGGACTGGGAAACAGTCTGGGACTCATTATAGGCGCGGGGACTTTGGACTCGTGAAGAGTCTTCTATTCAAATGCTTTGATGGCTTAGCCTCAGCTGTCTTTAGTACAGTTTATCAGGTTTCAGTCAGTCATCATAGTCTCAGTGGCTTACATCAACCTCCAGGGAGGACCTAGGAGTTCCTTAGCCATGGAAGAGGTGGCTCAGATTATTTAGTGGGGGTAGCTCACAGTTGTTATCTGTCTGCCATCCACTTTCCAGGAGCGGAAACTGGGGAGCAGAATTCCTAAGCAGACAGATATTCCATCCCGGGGAGTGGGAACTCCATCCAGAAGTTTTCTCCGGCCTAACCCTCAGTTGGGGGACGCTGGAGTTGAATCTGATGGCATCTCATTAGAACGCCAAGCTTCCAAGATACCGTTCAAGGTCAAGAGATCCTCAGGTTGCTCTGATAAATGATATAGCACTTCCTTGGGATTTCAGACTAGCATACCTCCTTCCATGAGTATTTGCTCATATCAAGCAGGAGAGAGCTTTGGTAATCCTAATAGCTCCTGCATGGCCTCGCAGGATCTGGTATGCAGATCTAGTGGAGATGTCATCTCTTCCACCTTAGAGACTTTCTCTAAGGAAGGACCTTCTGATTCAGGGTCCTTTCCTTCATCCAAATCTCGTTTCTCTGAAGCTGACTGCATGGAGATTGTACGCTTAATTCTATCTAAGCGTGGTTTTCCTGAGTTGGTCATTTAGACCATGATTCAGGCCTGTAAGCCTGTTACTAGGAAGATCTACCATACGATATGGCATAAATATCTTTATTGGTGTGAATCTAAGGTTTTCTCTTGGAGTAGGGTTAGGATCCCTAGGATTTTGTCTTTTCTCCAGGAAGGTCTGTAGAAAGGTTTATCAGTTTCTACCCTGAAGGGTCAAATTTCACAAATTTCTGCTTTATCTGTTTTGTTACATAAGCGTTTGGCGGACGTGCCAGAGGTCCAATCCTTTTGTCAGGCCTTGGTCAGAATCAGGCCTGTATTTAAGTCTGTTGCTCCTCTTTGGAGCCTTAATCTTGTTCTTAAAAAAAAAAATTAATATCCTCCTTTTGAACCGTTACATTCTTTAGATATTACAAGTGAAAATATTCCAATAAAGGGATATAAAAGAGCGCTGGTGTTTGGAAAGAAAAATAATATACAATTTAAGACCAAATATTATACTTTTGATATAGTAGATCAGGTCTACCGTATTAGTCCTGTTTACTGTCCATATACTGGTGGTAAATAGGGAATAGAGATGTCCTCTTGAAAGAGATGATGAATCAGGCTGCTCCTCTTGATCCCAGAGAGTGTGTAACAACTGTTGAAGAAGAATAGAAAGAGGGCGCCACAATAGCGTGATATCGTCTGGAATGCAGGTACAGATAAAAGTAGGTATTATGCTTACCAGATGGTGTGGCACTGTACTGTGACCAGTGCAAGAGAGCAGGCTAGCACTTAACAGTGGCTAGTACACTGTAGGAGCCAGGCTCCAAAGTCACTTGTTCTAGTTGCAACTTGGTATTTATCTCCTGTTGTCTGGACTTCAGGTGCTGCAAAGGAGTAATCTTATGTGTGTTGTTCAGTGGGTATATATGAACCACAACACAGACAACTTCAAATAAAAATGACTTTTAATATTTTATGACGCGTTTCTCAACCTACAGGGGTTGTTTCATCAGATCATCAGGGGTTGTCACTTTTTTATCTGATGAAACAACCCCTATAGGTTGAGAAACGCGTCATAAAATATTAAAAGTCATTTTTATTTGAAGTTGTCTGTGTTGTGGTTCATATATACCCACTGAACAACACACATAAGATTACTCCTTTGCAGCACCTGAAGTCCAGACAACAGGAGATAAATACCAAGTTGCAACTAGAACAAGTGCCTTTGGAGCCTGGCTCCTACAGTGTACTAGCCACTGTTAAGTGCTAGCCTGCTTTCTTGCACTGGTCACAGTACAGTGCCACACCATCTGGTAAGCATAATACCTACTTTTATCTGTACCTGCATTCCAGACCATATCACGCTATTGTGGCGCCCTCTTTCTATTCTTCTTTAGATATTACGTTGTTATCTTGGAAGGTTTTATTTCTTTTAGCTATCTCTTCTGCACAGAGAGTCTCTAAACTCTAAGCTTTGCAGTTTGATTCACCTTATCTTATTTTTCATGCTGATAAGGCAGTTCTTCGTACTAAGTTTTTGTTTTTAATAAAAATCTAAATGCATTTTGATGCAAGTCTGTCAAAAGAACTGAAATAAGGGGGCAGTCTACTAAGGCTTAGATACAAGGTAATTACAGAGGTAAAACGTGTATAATTATAACTGTGTTGGTTATGCAAAACTGGGTAATTGGTAATTAAGGGATTATCTATCTTTTAAAACAACAAAAAATCTGGTGTTGACTGTCCCTTTAAGTAGAAGAGAGCATTTAAACTTTGGCTCAGAGAACTTCGATCCCTATGGAGGGTAGTTGCTCCTTTGCAGATCAATGGTTAAGAAGCTGGAGGTTCTTGATCATCTGAAGCGATGCTTTGTCTACTTAAGTCTACTTGTGGCTTAGTGGCACAGCCTAGCCTTTATAACACTGCAGATGCAGGTTCAATACTCAATCGGACCAAGACATGTGTCACCCATGTCCATATTTGGAATATTTTTATTTTTTCCTCTAAATTAAGCTTCTGGCAATTCCTTACAAGGGTGAGACCTTGTTTGGACTGAGACTGGCAGTCTTAACAGCGGTCTTTCGGGTGGAGAAGAATTTATTTTCAAGATTATCTGCTGACCAGATAAAAGAAAAGTGTTCTTGAAGTGTGTGCAAGATCTCCCATCCCTGGGAGTGATAGTTCTAGTCTCATCACAGTTATTTTTATTTGAAGTTGTCTGTGTTGTGGTTCATATATACCCACTGAACAACACACATAAGATTACTCCTTTGCAGCACCTGAAGTCCAGACAACAGGAGATAAATACCAAGTTGCAACTAGAACAAGTGCCTTTGGAGCCTGGCTCCTACAGTGTACTAGCCACTGTTAAGTGCTAGCCTGCTCTCTTGCACTGGTCACAGTACAGTGCCACACCATCTGGTAAGCATAATACCTACTTTTATCTGTACCTGCATTCCAGACGATATCACGCTATTGTGGCGCCCTCTTTCTATTCTTCTTTAGATATTACGTTGTTATCTTGGAAGGTTTTATTTCTTTTAGCTATCTCTTCTGCATGGAGAGTCTCTAAACTCTAAGCTTTGCAGTTTGATTCACCTTATCTTATTTTTCATGCTGATAAGGCGGTTCTTCGTACTAAGTTTTTGTTTTTAATAAGTATATTAATCAGGAGATTGTTGTTCCATCTCTATGTCCTAAGCCTTCTTCTTACAAAGAATGTCTGTTGCACAATTTGGATGTTTTACATGCTCTTAAATTTTATCTGGAGGGACTAAGGATTTTCGCTATCTTCTGCTTTTTTTGTCTGTTTCTCTGTGAAACGTAAGGGTCAGAAAGCTCCTGCTTTTACTCTTTCTTTTTGGTTGCGAAGTGTTATTCGTCTAGCCTATGAGACTGCTGGTAAGCAACTTCCTGAGAGAATTACAGCTCATTCCACCAGGGCTGTTGCCTCTTCTTGGGCTTTTAAAAATGAAGCTACCATGGAACAAATTTGCAAGGCTGCAACTTGGTCTTCTTTGCATACTTTTTACAAATTTGATACTTTTACCTCAGCTGAGGCTGCTTTTGGGAGAAAGGTTCTTCAAGTAGCGGTGCCTTCTGTTTAGGCATGCTTGTTTTTGTCCCTCCCTATTCATCTGTGTCCTCTAGCTTGGGTATTGGTTTCCAACAGTAATTAAGATGAACCCGTGGACTCACCATATCTTAGGAAGAAAACAAAATTTATGCTTACATGATAAATGTATTTCTTCCAGATATGGTGAGTCCACGGACCCACCCTTTTTGTTTTAAAGATAGTTTTTGGCTAAACCTCAGACACCTACGCACCTTGTGTTTCTCTTTTTTCTCCATTTCCTTTCGGTCGAATCACTGGGCGTTGTGGGTAAGTGAGTGATACTTAACAGTTTATCTGTGGTGCTCTTTGCCTCCTCCTGCTGGCCAGGAGTGATATTCCCAACAGTAATTAAGATGAACCCGTGGACTCACCATATCTGGAAGAAATAAATTTATCAGGTAAGCATAAATGTTGTTATTTTATATCCATGAGTTCTAGCATAGGGGACATATTGCAGATAGAGTCTACATACAGCAGGAATAGATTATACAAGTATAACTAGCTTCACATTATATATTCCTTTATTACTCTGCACTTTTGGTTACGATATGGAAGCATTAGTTCCCAGTTCACCATAATGTATGTACAAATCATTTCTTGTCGTTACAACGTCTACCAAGACAATTGTAGGAATTTTTTGTATGTACTCTCATCATGGGGATGTTTGGGGGGGGGGGCTAGAATGACACCTTATGTATAGAATGTAAATCAAATGTCATTGATATAATATACCATTTTGGTAAGAAGTATCAATATAGGCTTCTCCTCTGGGGCTAGCGGCCAAAGCCATGGGTGAGACAAAAGTCAGTAAAGCCTTATACAACATATGTTAACTATACTCGACTGAGAATTCCATGTCTAACATAACGATATCACTCATAATTGACTGGAAATCGTTGCATACATTCACTTTTTATGGATCCTAAAGCTATGCTCCCTTTGAATTAGCACCACTGCTTAATATTACTGAATCAATACACATATCCACAAGTAGAATAATATATAAAATGCTTCAAGTGGTATGATCCCCTGCTAGATAACTCTTATTTCCCCTTTGTTCAATATGACTTGGCTGGATAAGCTATTAGTTATTTTTCATTTCAAATAGCACTGTTGTAATACGGGTTTTATGTGTTTTCAGTTCTGGCTAAAGCATCCTACCATACAAATGATATTATCAATTTAGTATAATTCTGTTTGGTGATGCACTTGTTTGTGTGTCTTTATATAATGTTAACCCTAACTAAGGTCCAAGTGTGACCTATATCAAAGACTAGGGGAGAAAATAATGAGGAAAGAACTCTTCCAGGTACACCTTTATATGTCAAATATGTTGGTAATATCGGAAGCCTTTGTTTGCTAAATATGCTGTGAATATTTGAAGCCTTGTTTGTACCTCTCAAATCTTCTTATGTATCTTCCTATATATATCTTCCTATATATATCTGTATATCTTTTTTTTATATATATATTTATATATATATATATATATATATATATATATATATATACAGTATATACTGTGTATATATATATATATACACAGTATATAGATATGTATTTTACATGATAAAAAGTACATTGAAATGTAAAATATGTTGCACATTATGTTTTGCAACTCAGTGGGGTTAGGGCACATGAAAATATAATAAATTTAAGGCACGTTATTGAAATATTACATATAAAATATTTTTTTAAATAATGAAAAATATTAATTATTAAAAATACTGTAAAATATTCTAAAAAATCTATTTAAAATCTAAATCACGAAACTCAATGAGCAAAATGCATATTTTACATTCCAATGTTCTTCACATAGAAAATAATGTACTTTTTATTATTAAATAAATATTTCTATATATCTGATACTGTTCATGTAAATATATATATATATATATATATATATATATGTATATCATTCTATAGGAATTTTTGTGTAAGAATAAAAAGGACATATTCTGCTATGTGAAGAAAATTGGAATGTGAAATATTAATATTTCATATTGGTTTTAGCGCTCTTGAATAAACGCTGTTGGGTTAGAGTGCAAGTATGGTTGTTAGGTTTTTTTTCTCCAGCGAAAATAAAGCCTGAGCGGGAGCGCTAAATAGTGCTACAGTCGTAATCTAGCCCTGAATGAGTTTGATTTAGTATAGTATATTGCAGTAATCTAATGTTAAATGTGAAATAGCAAATGTGCATTGGTGTGGAAATGAATGTTAGGGGAGAAATTTAAAAAAAAAAAAAAAGGTAATTTGCAGGAAATAAACACAGAAACATCACCTCACACAGTGATATCAGGCACAGTTTGTCATTTGTTCAGAAGCAATGGTGTATATCATATCTAAAGCGCTGCTCTTGTGAAGTTTGTATATATGTGCAGTATATTTTTTTATAATTTAATTAATAGCCTTTCAGTTCATTGGGCAAAACAAATAAAGGTCTTGTGGGGGAAATGGTACTGATAAATGCACGTAACTGTCAGTGTTTTGAGCTAAACATTTATTGGTTAAAACAAATACAAAGCAGTGTGGCACTATGGCATCTATAAAATGGGCCCTGGTGTCTTGTAACCTTGACTGAGGAGAGGTGTGAGGGACACATATGTTCCTCTACCCTTTTAGAGACTGTACCAGCTGCATGTCACATTTAGTTTATCATTGGGCAAGCAAATGTACAGGGGAAATTTAAAGGATAGTATCACTGGTATGTGTGTTCTAGGCACTTAAGGTGTGTATATAAAGAACTGCAAGGGATTTGGCAACAAAGGATTAGATTACTACTTTGGGTAGGGTGAGCAGCAAAAAACTAACCTCTTGGTTGTCCATACGTGTGTAAGCCAAGTGAAATATCTTTATGGCATAGTGTGTTTGTTTTACTAGCAACCAAAAAGCTAAATCACCGTGTGTGTTCCTGGCAACCCTGAGGCTAAATCAATGTTATATTAATATAAACCAAAGGGTTAAACTGTGGTTTTGTGTTTAATTCTTGAACCAGAATGATAAATCACACACACAGAATGAAAAATGGCTAGTTTGAAGATTTTGGAAACGTTTTCAAAGCTAATTATTAATAATTGTACTGAAGAAGAACGAAGAACCAGACTTTTATTTAGAAGCTTGTTTTATTGTTTACTTGCCTTATTTTAAAAATTGTTGCTTCTGTTCACATATATTCAGTGTCACGTTGTGCATTCCTGCACAATCTGGTGATCTATGTTTTGATAAATATGCGTTCCTCATTATCTTTCAATATCAACATTTGCTATTATTTGATTAATATATGCTATTTCAGATTGGGTATATTGCCTACACTGTGTTTCTTTGTTGAAGATGGTTCTTTATTATTTCAAATTGATGGTTTCTTTTTTTTCCCTTCCTTGTGTGCATGCAAGATACACACTAGATACTTATCTTTTTTTTAGTCAATGTTATTTTGCTTTGACCTCAGTTGCTGTGTCCTTGGTAGTTCTCTTGGGAAAGAGTCTATTTCTTGGCTTTTATTCAGGCTTCTGTTTTCTCTGTACCCAAATGTTTAAATGTACCTGTAGTTATTTGATTGATGTAGAGCAAAATATTTACATCTATAATAAATAACTTATAAATGGACTTAACTTTAAATTGGCTGTAAGTTTTTTTTACCATAATATTCACTTTGTAAAAAAGTGATCCTCTAGAATTTGTTTCCTGTCTTGGGCTCAGAACATACCAGTTAACTCCCTTTGCATTCTCTTTGGGTACTTTATTTTGCAATCACCCAGCTGTACTGCTACACTGCATACCAGAATGGTGATGCTCTTCGTATTTGAGTTGGCACAGTGGCGTATTTAGGTTTTGTGTTGCCCTAGGCACTCAAAATTCTTCTGCCCCCCCCCCCCCCCACACACACACACACACACACTCCCCAAAGTTTTTAGGCTTGTTTTCCCCTTAATATTTTTTTGGGTCAGGGTGTAACATGTTTTTTTTTTTTTTTATCCTAGTAATTCAAAGGAAAATGGGCTAGCAAAACACTTGCATACAGGTGGGTTGAATTGTATGCATCTCATACAATTTTCTCCCTGAGAGAAGGGAGAGAAAAGAAGGGGAGGGGAGAAAAGAGAGGGAAAGGAAAGAAGGGAGGGAGGGAGAGAGAGAAGAGAAAGGTGGGGAGCGAGAGGAAAAAAGGGGGAGGGAAAGAAGGGAGGCAAAGAAAGGAGTGAAAGAAGGGAGCAAGAGAGTTGAGAGAAAGAAGGGAGGGAGGGAGGGACAGAAGGGAGTGGGTTGAGGGAGGAAGGGAGGGAAAAAGGGAAAGAAGAATACACTTTGAAACAATCACTGCCCTTCACATGCAACAACAGTAATTACCATCATTTAAATAATTAAACTTTTAAGTGTCCGTTTACTATTTACTCTGTGGGTTCATGAATGCAGAGAAAGCTGTCTATTAGTAGCTAACATACATTAGCACTGAGAGTTTATGATTAGACATCACAAGCTAATCTAAACAGTGCACAGGCGCATCCAGTCTGTTAGTTACTAAGACCTGCAATAAGCACTGTGCTTGCAGACCCACCACAGCTGACAAGGGGAGGCAGCATATCGGCACAAGATCTTCTCCTCCAGCCTCACCTTGTAAGCATATCCCCGGGTAAGTTTCTCACTAAGAACGCTTCCACTGAAAAAATGCCGGCCGCTCTAAATCAAGCAACGGTTTAAAGGAGCACTGCCTGTGAAGAGCGACCTTTATCAGTACATGTGCCTTGTCTTCTCTGTAAAAGCCTGCACTTTATCGCTCACTGTACTGTGTGCTGGCTTTTAGAGAGAGGATAAGGCAGATGTGCTGCCCCTCCCAAATCTGCTGCCCTAGGCACCGGCCTTGTTGGCCTAGGCTATAATACGCCCCTGTACTGTTGGCAGTAATCATTTCTCTATTGTATTTCTTTTTTTCTACTATTTTATTTAGTCTGACATTATTGCTTGCTACCTTCTCTTGTCTTTTGCTTGTCTGATGATGCCTAGTTTATAAATGGGTACTATTGTCTGGACTTCTATTTTCATTAAAAGGGACACTAAAGTCAAAATGAAAAGTTCCTGATTCCGAAAGAGTATGCAGTTTTAAGAGACTTTCCAATTTACTTCCATTGTCAAATTTTGCTGATTTGTTTTATATGCACACTTTCTGATGCACCAGTTACTATTGAGCATGTGTACAAGTTCATAAGGTATATGTATACTTATCTGTGAATGGATGCTGGCAGTCACGATACAGGGGGCAGAAAATGGGTGAGGGGATACATCTGTCAGAAACAAATCAACTTGTTATTTTAAATTCAAAGTTTTCTTGCATTTTCATTTTTATTATGCATTTGTTAATTATGCCACTCTATTGTATTTAATGGTCCTTTAAAGGATCAATGTGCTAAAGACTTCCTGTCACCCATATGACCGAGCATCATTTAATTGATTTTTTTTATGCCAGAAGTGTAGAAGCTCTTTAATTTTAAATTGAACTTAACACAGTGTAAAAATTAAATATATCATACTGATAGGTACTTCCTAGACAATAAATTAAAGAGAGCTGTATATAATTCAAAGGTGCAGACCCTATAAATCCCAATTTATTATTAGATAATGAAAGAAAATACAAGGATCAGTAGTCCTTATATAAAAAGATAGGAATTTCAAAACACTCAGTAACCAAATAAAGTCCCAAAATGGAAAAATCTAGTTATAGTGTCGCACGTGTGAAACTCAACAGGGACAGTGAATAATACTTCCCAAATAAAGCCAAAATAAATGTATTAAATGAAAAGAAGAAAATAAATATGAAGTAACTTTTCTATGCGAGACGTCTCTTATGGGGGAAAAATAAAATTGAGGAGCTTAACTAATATATTAGCTTTGAAAAGAGGAAACTTACAACACCTCTATCAGAGGGCAACCCCACAACCTGTAATGAGGGATACGTTGCCAAGAAAAGCAAAAGAGGATTTATGTAGTAATCTCAAAAACGAAACATATATGGGCAATTCATATAAATAAAAAATACACATATAAGGATACAAAGCTTGATTTCAGAAGAGGAAACTTACAACACCTCCATCAGAGGGCAACCCCACAAAATCTTATTATTGCCATGATATTTAAATGAGGATCTATGTAGTAACCTCAGAAACTAAACAAAGCAATGTATCAAGATGATTACATACAAATCTAAAACATGTGAGATAATAGCAGGAATATGTTTATACAGTAACTAAGCACAACACTTTAATTAGAGGACAACCCCGACATAGAGGGTATAGTTGTCATGATATCAATGCATAAGGATCTATGTGATAGTTATAAATATAAACTTGCAAGGAAAAGTCAAGGATGTGTTTGTGGTATAGGAGCAACACAACAAAAGTACACAGATACAATGATCTTAAACATAAAACATTGTGTTATATCACTTGTTGTAAATCATCCAGACTGAAGTCTTTTACTCCAGTAATGCTCCGTATAGCATAAAAGGCCCACAGCAATCCGGCCTTTAAATTAGAGGAAGTTTTTATCTTCAAACTGGTATTTAAACCAAACACTCACAGTCTCTTGTTGTTGTTTAAAATTATCCGTGAATCCAAGAAACTATCGACACATCAGGATGTTATGAGGCCAAGAAATAGCTCCACATTAGGAAGTTAGTAGGCAAATCCCCAAAGTCGGCGTCTCATAAGAGACAACAGCTGCCGCCTACGCGCGTTTCATCCCCTTGACTGACAGGGACTTCCTCAGGGATGACGTCATAAAGAAATCTTAAGCCTTTTATAGGCTGAGCAAGAAAACGCCTCCAAGAAAGGTGAAGAAAATATTCGTCACAACAGTAAAACAATTAAGATGTTAACAAAAGTTAGTAGAAATACTAAATAAAAAATTATGATAATTATACATGCAAAATATTTAAATTTCATAATAAACAAATTAGCGCCAAAACACATGGAAAAATATTTACAAATTTATAAGAAAACTCTGCCAAGCAAAAGTCACACATCAAAAAACAGAAAAATGCAGACACAGATTATAATTTATACAAAAAACTATGTGCTAAATCTAACTAAAAAAAATCTAATAGTTATAGCTGAATTCTAAGCATTTAAATAAGGAAATATATTGTCACCTCTTCAAAATATAGCGTGGGACAGAATCGAAACAGGGGATTTAAAAATTTCAACCTAAATAGAACTATCTTATATAGCTAGGTATTAGACCACTTGGCCACTCGGGATCAACACATATGGTGGAAAATTCACTGAGAATATATCCCTAAACAAAGGGGGGAAAGTACAAAATCTAAGTGCAGAGTTCTAAACTAATTAAATATTCATTATTTTTGTTATAAAAATTAAAGTAATCAAAGAACATGAAAGAAATTGAAAGGGACAAATTTCCAAAATAGTAAGGATATTAAATACGGAGACGGGATGGAACAAAAAAATTGCTAGCTCTACAAAAAAAGGAGCAAATTCAAGTTTTTCATTAAGGCCAACCGGAGCACGTCCATAGGCGATAAATCCAACCTGTTTCCTTTTGAAGAAGACATATATTTTGGTCACCTCCTTTTTTATGTGTTAGACCTACATCAATGCCAATGACTTTAAGTAAGTCAGGATTAGAATCATGACAAATTTTAAAATGTCGTGCAACACTGCTAGTCAAGTTCTTATTTTTAACGTAATCTCTGTGTTCTCTTACTCTAAGAGTTGTCTCTTAGTTTTTCCCACATAATACATCGGACATGGGCAAAAAAGAAGATAAACAACTCCAAAAGTTTGACAGTTTATGAAATGATTAATATGGAAAGTTTTACCCCCAGTTGAGAAATTGTTAGTTTTAACAATATAACTGCATGAGACACATTTTCCACAAGGTACTTCCTATTGTACTCATTGGCTGACAGGTACTTCCTGCCAATGTTCTATAGCTGATAGCATCAATAAACATCTGCACCTGTCGGCAAATAAGCATTAATAGGTAGTAGAAAAACATGGTAAAATCCTTCCCATGTATATGATACATATTTTTTCTACAATGTCCAGTGCAAATAGAAGTGTTTTGTTTTTGTTTGTTTTTTCTTTTTTAAGGAGTGTACATTACTTTGCTTTAACATAAATGTTGCTTTCTTATTGGTTGAAAAATAAAATAATATACCCATTGACTGAGTATGAGACAACTGCTGATATGTTTCTGGTTACGCATGTAAAGATTCTTAGCTAAATCCTTTTTTTTTTATTATAACCGTATCTTTTAATCTAAATTTGTCCATCCTAAAGTAACAGGGTCATAATGAAGAAGTATCATTCTTCTACCTTGCTCATATTCGTGTCTTCCCCTACTATTCCTCTGCTCCTTCCAGATTACAACACACAGCAACTTCTCTAACGCTGGCTCATCCTTGCCTTCTTTGTGTATTTAATGTACTGTAATATTTCTGGGTTTACGTGTACATGTAAGTTTGCAGCATGACTCTTGATAAATGACTCATTTTTAATTTTTATAAAAGTAAAATGTTTTTATTTTGTTCATCAGTCTTCCAAATAAAAAAATATATATATAATATAATTGAGTTGGATATTAAAACAAAATAAATAGAACACTGCTTGTTTTATTTTATCTGCTACTTTATTTCTAAAAATATCTTTCGTTTTAGGTATAACTGCCTATTGTGCCACTAATATTAGAAAAATCCAATCTAAATCACCCTGTGGTTAACACAATTACATGCTAATTGACTGAGGAGCACTGTATTCCAAGCTCTTATGCTCTAGAGATGTAATTCAATAGACTTTCTGAGCATTCATGAAGAATTAAAGAAGCCATGCAGAAAGTGTCTTTATGGAGAAGAATTGTACCATATGCAAGACCAGTTTTCGACATCTGAATTTTAAAATTAAACCATTTCACTATTTCACATATAGCGTATATTTTCAGGCTAATAATAGTATTGAACAAAGAAGCAACATTTTGGTAGATTGGATTATGTCTTTATATTATCATTTATAAGTTAAACAAAAAAGGGGAATTTGAAGAAGTGTCTCTTTTTTTCTCCCTTTTTTTTTTTTCTCTCATTGATATCAACAATTTATAGGAAAATATTATAACCATTTGTGACTCTCTAAAATAATTCTGTTTTCCTTGGACACCCTACCCTGAACATATTGTCATAGTCCCTCTCTTTCCTGTGACTAGAAAGAGGAATTACTTAAATATACCAGACTGGAGCTACTTAAAGCAGCATGAAATGGAATTTGTACTTATTATTTTACTTTGTTCCATCTAAATGAAGAGTATTTTGAAACGTATTACAGTACTTTTTGTTTAGGGGGGGTGTAAATCAGTTTTCTGTACCTAATATGTAGCAAGCAAACAAACTTGTTTCAGGTTTAATCATCTCCATCAATATAGCTGCAGGAGTTGCCAGATAAAGTGCCTATGTATGTATGTATGTTCTGCTAGTTCAGCTTAAATTAAACAGTGTTTACTTGAACTTTTAATACAATAGTTTTCCCATGTTTAAATGCTTCTCTTTCCTATAGGTGATGATAGAATATTTTTTTAGTGCAATGTCCCTTTAGAAAGCTTGGAAAATCCACAGATAGACAGGCATATGTGTTATATGTTTTTGCTTCTATGTTGCATATGTCCCAGTCATGGTCTTCCAAGCCTGGTCCTTTGATCTCTGTGAGAAGATTAAGATACATTTAAAAAGCATTTACAGTATATCAAAGATATGAGTCTGACATGCAGTGCAGCTGTACAAATGTACTGGTCAAAGTTATTTAACTATTCAACATAAATAAGTCAGCAGGCTCTCACTTGCCAACCCTATAATGTGATAGTGTTGTGTGAGGTTGAGATATAAACACTCACCGATGGATAGTTTACACTCCTCTTCCTTAAAGACAGGAAGACCATTACATATACACTATATATACAGTAAATAACTGAGTGGCTTTTGGTCATGTTGCAATGTCCTTCACCATTTTATACTGTACTATCTAGCAACCTCTACTTTAGCAAGCCACAAAGTACACAGTGTGCTTAGGAACCACAGTGGTTATATGAGATATGAGGATTTTGACCATACCTGAATAGCTGCAGAAGGCTGTGATCCTGAACATGTTCTTTAGGGGAAATCCAACACACCAGAATATAAAGCTATATCCTTACCGGAGCCTGTCAGTGGCACAGTACCTTTATTTTCATTGAGAATATTTTCAGAAGTCTTGAGCGTTGAATCTCCCTTAAGACAGGTTTAACAGAAAAAGGGTTGTTGCTTCTTCAGATCTATATCTAAAGAAGAGACCTGAAATCTTATGAAATAAAAAAATAAAAAAATGTGATCCCCCTACACCGCCGCCAACTATATTAAAATTATTAACCCCTAATCTAATCCCCCTACACCGCCGCCAACTATATTAAAATTATTACCCCCTAATGTGAGCCCCCTACCCCGCCGCCACCTATTTTAACTACATTTCCCCCTAATGTGAGCCCCCTACCCCACCGCCACCTATATTAAAATTATTAACCCCTAATCTAATCCCCCTACACCGCCTCCAACTATATTAAAATTATTAACCCCTAATCTAATCCCCCTACACCGCCGCCACCTATATTAAAATGATTAACCCCTAATCTAATCCCCCTACACCACCGCCACCTATATTAAATATATTAACCACTAAACCTAAGTCTAACCCTAACACCCCCTAACGTAATTATTATTAAAATAAATCTAAATAATATTAATAATATTAACTAAATTATTTATATTTAAATCTTAATACTTAGTAACTTACCTATAAAATAAACCCTAAGATAGCTACAATATAATTAATAATTACACTGTAGCTATTTTAGGGTTTATATTTATTTTACAGGTAACTTGGTATTTATTTTAACTAGGTACAATAGCTATTAAATAGTTAATAACAAAAATAAAAAAATAAAAAAATGTCCCTACCCTAAACTAAATTACAAAAGTAATCAGCTCTATTACCAGCCGTTAAAAGGGCCTTTTGTGGGCATTGCCCCAAAGTAATCAGCTCTTTTACCTGTAAAAAAAAAAAGAACAACCCCCCCCCATTACAACCCACCACCCACTCACCCCTACTCTAAAACCCACCCTATCCCCCCTTAAAAAAAACCTAAGTCTAACCCCCAAGTGGTCCTTACCTGTCCTGAAGACCGGCGGAGAAGGTCCTGTTCCAGGCGGAGAAGTCTTCTTCCAGGCGGCGACCTCTTCTTCTTCCAGGAACTAGCCGGCGCAGAGCAGAGGAGTTGAAGACCGATGACCACTGAGCTGAAGACCGTCCTCTCTGGAACTGAAGACTGGCGATGCTGGAACTGAAGACCGGAGCCATGGAGCGTGGAGGATCCTCTTCATACGATCGCTGCCGTACACTGAATAAGAATTCAAGGTCGCGATTAAAAATGGCGTCCCTTGAATTCCTATTGGCTGATTAGAGCCTTCAAATTCAAATCAGCCAATCGGATGAGAGCTACTTTAATTCTATTGGCTGATTTGAATAGCCAATAGAATAAGAGCTACTGTAATCTGACAACTGACTATGCCATAGGTTTGCCTCTCTATCATGTACGGTTTTAGTAATACGCCAATAAACCCTGCAAGGTGAAATGTAAGCCCAAATGAGAGGTTGTCTTCATTTCTTTGTTTTATCCTCATTCTTCTTCTATAATTTAGTTAACACCCTGCGAGGTGAAATGTAAGCCGAAATTAGAGGCTATTTACGAGGTTTTGATATACCCTGCGAGGTGAAATGTAAGCCTAATTGAGAGGTGTGTACTTTTACTTTTGGAACAGAAATAAAAAAAGTTTTAAAAAAAAGAAGATGAAGTATTTTACTCGTACCCCCATTTAATTGATGTTTAGTAGATGTGCAAGGATTACCTTTCGTTATTTGTTTGTGAAACAAAAGATAAATTTGAACTAATTTATTTCTGAAATGTGTTCATTAATTAATCAAATGTTGTTCCTTAACTATACAAACTAATGAAGTAATGCAAAATATGTTATTGTATTCATTTAGTTTCTCCATTTAACCCTTTAAGGACACAGCTTTCAGTTTGCTCAATTGTTTTATGACGGAAAAATTCTGTCATATGTCCTTAAGAGGTTAATAGATGAGGGTAATTGTGAACAAAAAAAGTGAACAAAGTTCAGACAAAATTAATTCAAATTAATTTCACATTTGCTTCAAATGCTGCAGCATCTGGTCTACATGTATATTCTTCATCTTAAAGGAACATTAAAGTATATTTTTATTTATACATCAGAAATTATTCACAATATTACAAAAGACCTTCATACAAAATAAAATTATTTAAACCATTCAAACTGTTATTTTGCTAGTAAAATATTTATTGTTTTGCAGGCCCAGTACACACCCTTTGAAAAGCTTCTTCAAATATTTTTTCATATTTCAATTCCTATGACCAATTAGAAACATAGATAAAAAAAAAGTGCCTGCACTTCAATCAATCACTGTGCAGCATCTCAGGGATTTGCATTCTATAGAATTACACTCCAGCCACTCAGGGAGGAGTAAATAAATGCAAGTTCATAATTAAATTAAAGGAAAAGCAAGAAAATTAATAATGAAATTGCATTGCATTTTTGTTGTTGTTGCTTTTTTTTAAGTATGTATAATTGAACATTTTAAGGTGAACTACATTTGTAGTTCAATGTTCATTTTAAAGGTACAATCTACAATGTTATTGTTTAAAAAGATAGATAATCTCTTTATTACACAATCCACCGTTTTGCATAACCAACACTGTTATATTAATACACTTTTTACATCTGTGATTACCTTTTATCTAAGGCTCTGCAGACTGCCCCCTAATCTCATTCCTTTTGACAAACTTGCATTTTAGCCCATTTTAGCCAATCAGTGCTAACTCCACGGGAGTAAGCACAATGTTATCTATATGAGTCACATGAATTAGCACTGTCTAACTGTGAAAAACTGTCAAAATGCACTGAGATATGAGGCGGCCTTCAACAGTTTAGAAATCAGTTTGAGCCTACCTTGGTTTAGCTTTTAAACAAGAATACCAAGAGAACAAACCAAATTTAATTATAAAAGTAAAATGGAAAGTTGTTTAAAATTGCATGCCCTATCTGAATAATAAAAGTTTAATTATGACTTTACTGTCTCTTTAAACCTTCAGCCGCAATGAATATGAATGGTATCCAGTATAAACTATATATTGTATATATAAACAATAAATTGCAAATAATTATAAATAGGAAATTGTCTGTTATATTAAAAAAAAACTAATTTGGAAACCATTATTTTCGATTCCCATCAGCCAATCACTGAATCAACTGTCCTTATTACTAGGTAACACTTTCAAAAGAATTAGACTCTAAACATAACAAACAATTTGGATGTTCAAAACATATTTAGGATTGTACATGTATGTAAAGAGCACATAGAACAGGATCTATCAGGCAGGAATGGTGTTGATTTGACTATGACTAGCAATGGCATCTCACATAAGTTGTCAGTGATGTCAATTCAAGAGGTCTAAAACATAGTGAATTGCAGATGATTGGATGTGAAGATACACAGACGTTTGGAATTTAAATAAGCTTGTTTAAAAATAAAACAAATTGGAAAAAACATTATCTAATGTGTTCAGAAAAGAACGAGGAGTCATTAGATAATGGTAAAACAAATATATCACAATTTACATATGATTGCTTAAAGAGATATAAAACCCAACACTTTTCTTCCATGATTCAGATAGAGCATACAGTTTTAAGCAACTTTCCAATTTATCATCAAAATGTCTTTGTTTTATTACTATCCTTTGTTGAAAAGCAGGGTTGTAAGGTCAAGAGTGTGCACGCGTCCAAAGCACTACATGCCAGCAGTTTTGCAACAATGTTATACATTAGCAAGGGCACTAAATGGCAGGGCTATTTCCTATCTCTCTTCAACAGAAGTAAATTTTGAAACTTTTTATAAAAAATTCTATTCTCTATCTGAATAATAAAAGAAAAATGTGTGGGTTATGTCCCTTTAAGAATGAAAGTGTATTGCCATCAATGTTTTGCATCTGTCAACACTTCCAAAAGTGTGGAACACAGTGGAACAGCAGAGCAGTGATTTAACTTTTTTTGTGTAGTATGCAGCCTTGAAGAGAAGTAAAGGGGCCAAAGCAATGCTTTAGATTTTGTGACTGACTATTTAAAGGGACACTGAACCATATTTTTTTTCTTTTGTGTTTCTGATAGAGCATGCAATTTTAAGCAACTTTCTAATTTACTCCTATTATCAATTTTTCTTCATTCTCAATCTCTTGGTATCTTTATTTGAAATGCAAGAATGTAAGTTTAGATGCCGGCCCATTTTTGGTGAACAATCTGGGTTGTTCCTGCTGATTGGTGGATAAATTCATCCACCAATAAAAAAAGTGCTGTCCACAGTCTAAACCACAAAAAAGCTTAGATGCCTTCTTTTTCAAATAAAGATAGCAAGAGAACGAAGAAAACTTGATAATATGAGTAAATGAGAAAGTTGCTTAAAATTGCATGCTCTATCTGAATCACAAAAGAAAAAATGTGGGTTCAGTGTCCCTTTAACTAATACATGTAAAATTATTACTACAGGTATATTCTTTCCCAGCATAGAAGCTAAAGTAATAGGGAGACCTAAAGATAGAGAGAAAAGAGGGAGAGATGATGGTGATAGATCAGAAAGACATAGATGATAGATAGATAGATAGATAGATAGATAGATAGATAGATAGATAGATAGATAGATAGATTGATAGATAGATAGATAGATAGATAGATAGATAGATAGATATTTGACTGTCAAACACAATTAGATCTATCCAGTATAATTTATAAACCCTTAGATATATGTGATCACAAGCTGACACACAGAGCATTCATTCATGACATATTGTGAGACACATTCCTGTCACTGTAATTACATAACGAAGCCATAGCTCTTTATTATTGGTTGCCATTATGCCATCAAAATCCGACTGTAAGAAGCGCAGAGGTAACAACAGCTGTGTTATACCGAGGCGTGCTTTTGTGTCGCTTGCTCTTTCAGACATAGGCAAAGCTTCACAAACAGCTAGGCTCCTACAACCAGACAAAGCGAGTGTATCTCGGCACAATGGGCGAACAAAGAGAGAGGCTATACACACTATATATAGACATGGGATGCAGGATTTAGAGTTATTGACATATTTTGAGAACATAATGAAGTGAAATGTAATTCTGTCAATAAGACTGGCAGATCTATATAGCTCCGCCCCTTCGGTTGTGCAGTATGTAGAGTAGGCGAGGCTTAATGTTCGTACCCACTGCACACTCAATACAATTCAGTAAAGTTTCAAAATTTGGAAAAGCGGATGATGAGAGCACAGCCATGGAGCTTAAACTAGGGAATGACATTTCTGAAATCAGGTGTTGCCGGCTAAGATTCAGCCATAGATTATAACTCTCCTGGGACTTTGTGGTCATTAATTACACGCAGCAGATCTGCACACAGCTGAGTGATGTGGTGAGAACTGGGCACAGCGGATAGGCATGCAGCCAGAAGCAAGCAGATCTCCATCCCGAAAGCAATACTTTATCTGGAAGTTGGGAATTAGACATTTACTTTTAGCTGGATGTATTGAATGCGTGATCAATGCACAGCCAGTGCTGAAATTGCTGCTTGGCTGCTGGAGACAAGTTTTTAACTCACCATATAACAGAATAGTCTTTCCTATGCCGATACGGAATGAATGAAAACAATCAGGATACAGGTATAAGATATGTATAAGGCTGAAATGTAAAGAGGATTTATAGTTCTCTCTAGCTGAGGGTGTTGTGTATCACTGGGCTGGTTGAAAGCTGCTGCTGTGTTCAGGAGCCGCTGAGAATGCTACGCTGTGAGCAGGGAGCTGTCCAACTTTTCAGCACCCTTTGACTGTTGCTGTCCTTGGTGCTGTTTGCGCAGTGGAGGAATCAGCCTGGAATGAAAACGTGTCAATTCACTTTCCCCCTCAAACTTTACGGGATATTGTAAACCCTTGTTGTTGGATATCTGTGTTCACCAGTGTGCAGAAGCAGCATGGATACAGAGGGCAGCAAACTGTCTGCTTTGGTAAGCAGCTGCAGCAATGGAAGCAACGCCGGGGACATGAAGGCACCAAAACATCTGTGGAGACAAGAACAGCAGCATCGCCAGTACCCGGCTCTGCATCAGCAGGGCTTCCTCCAGCACCAAAGCTTCCTTCAACACCAGCAGCCAGAGCACCCGCAGCAGCATCTCCTGCTTCATAACCCAGCCTGTCCCCCCCTCCCAGTCACACCTCACCCCTTACTCCTAGCCCAGTCTTCAGCCCAGCTCCAGCCCCAACTCTATCCTATCCTTCAGCCCCAATCTCCCCCCTTGCCTCAGAGCCAGATACAGCCCCAATCCCCACCCCAAGTCCACCCTCAGCTACCAACCCAGGCTCACCCTCTGCTCTCTTACCAACTCCAATCCCAGCCTGGGCTGCAAACCCAGCTGCACTGTCCCTCCCTGCAGGCACAGTCGGCGACCCACTGCCCCCCTGTCTCCTCCAGGACTAGGTGCCCCAACAACAGGGTGAGGCACCGCGGCTTCTCTGACACAGAGCGGTACTTGCATTGTCAAGCAATGGACCGCTCCTCTTATGCTGTGGATACTGGACACCGACCTGGGCTGAAGAAATCTCGCATGTCCTGGCCATCGTCCTTCCAAGGCTTCAGACGGTAAGACCCAGTTACTTATTGCAAGTGATTAGGACAATCTTGTCTGGTAGACACTACCCATCATCAACCCATAACTGGTTAATATGCCCCTTGCCACAATGTGTGGGATGTTTTTATTAAATAGAGTTATCATTGTTATTTACAAAAACATTGTATAGTTGAGGTCCAAGATAGAAGAGGTTAAATATAAAGTATAGGTTATGGAACAATTATTTCAGTATGAAATTAATTTAAGCTGCAGCTTAATTATTGACTATATTGCTGGATTGTAAATGTTTAATTCAGAGAATGAGTATACTAAAACCAAATTTATTTATTTTTTACTGTAAGAAATATGTCATTCATCCAAACACTAGGTATCCCAAAAGGCATTAGCTAATGGGATAGTACAACACAAGTATACAAGGGAACAAGTGCTTATAAACAAAGACTAAATCAGCCTAGCTTTGATTGCATGTAGGTGCAGCATTCCAGTGCCTCATTAACAATTTCTGTAATCTTCAGAAAAAAATCTTTCACAAATCTTGTGAGATAGATTATAGAGATATACACAGTCACTATAACATAAAGCAATAAAGTATATTTCAGTTATTGTAAATATTCAGAGGTAAATACATCAAATGCATGGTTAAATTGCTTTGATTGGAGTGACTGCTGTCACAAATGAGATGTAAACAAGTAAACTGTGGACCTTTTTCTGTTGATTTCATGTTGGTTATTTTCATTGTGCTTGGTCATTTCTGATATAGTGATAAGAATGGGGACTGCTGTGGTCCTTGGTGTAGATGATGTAATTTGTTAGGATTCCTTATTTTAATTTATTTCATATGTGATTAGCAGAAGTGACCATAGTTTTCTTTAAAAGCATTGTTTTATAATAGATAATATATAATAATATACATTCTTTTGGAACCACCCAGAAGTTTTTGTAAATAACCATATGGGTATTTACAATAATATGTAATATTGCTA